>NW_027187460.1:55304123-55341877 GCF_028583685.1 Petaurus breviceps papuanus | reverse complement strand
ATCTATCTATCTATCTATCTATCTATCTATCTATCTATCTATCTATCTATCTATCTATCTATCTATCTTCAGTTCTTTTTATGATAGCAAAGAGCTAGAAACTATGGGAGATAATACCCTTCAAATGGGTGAGCAAACTATGGTATATAAATGTGATGGGATGCTATCAGAATACAGGAAATGATGAAAGGGACATTTTCAGAGAAACTTAGGAAGATTATATGAACAGTTTCAGAGTAGAGTAAGTAGAACTAGAAAAACAAGTTATACTATAACAGCACATTGTACAAAAGGAACAATCCTGAAAGATTTAAACACTCAACTCAGCACAGCAATCAGTCATGATTCCAGGGAACCTACAATGAAGAATGCTATGCACTTAATTACAGAGAAGTGAGGGACTAATATGCAAAATAGGATACATTTTGCCTTGGCCAAAGTGTGAATTTGTTTTTCTTCATTATGCTTATATGTTATAACGGCTTTATATTTCTTCTTTTTCCCCCCAGAGGGGAAAGGAGTAGAAAGGGGAAAAAATGTTTGATAATGTTTAAAAGTTATTTTAAAAAGAATGAATTCATGTGGCAGCTAGGTGGTACAGTGAATATAGCACAGGCTCTGAAATCAGGAGGACCTGAGTTCACATCCAGCCTCAGACACTTGACACTTAACTAGCTTGTAACCTTGGGCAAGTCACTTAACTTCCAATTGTCTTGCCTCACTGCAACCCCCCTCCCAAAAAGAATTAAATCAGAAGATTGGGGAAATAACAGATAAAATAATGATAATAAATTTGTACCATTTTTATTTCCAAGCTCTTTAATCTGATTGATCATGCAGTATTCAGAACATCCCTGGATAGCTGATGCATGAGTATTATTATTCCCATTCTTCGGATGTGAAAGCATCACCAAAGTGACCACCTCTTCCATTTCATTGACATGTGGAGAAAACCCTTTATTTTAAAAAGTCATTCCAGGTGAGCAAAAACTTTGACAGATTTTGCCAAACTGGGAGGACTTTGATCATGGGTGTGGTGATAGACTGTATCTCTGTAATCCGAGGACCAACCTAATCAAGTTTGGAAAGCCTTATTGCTAGAATATATGCTTCTAGATTATGAATTTGTTTTTTTGACCAGAGTTCCAAATGGGCCAGTCTAGTAAAGCATGAAAGAAATACAATTATGTACCAGTGAGATGGGTACCTAGATCAAGGAAATTACTAGTTCTTAAAGTATCTTGAGGAAACAGAATTAGAGCATTTAAGTGACTTGACACACAGGTATTCATTAGTTGGATGAGCATTAGATTCTAGGCCTTCTAACTTGAAGGACATACTTCCCACTCTATCACACTTCTTCTTACTCTAAAAAAAAAAAACCACCACCAATAACAAAAGCCAAACAAATTGAATACAATGTTCTACTAGTAGTCTCAGTATTTGTTTTAGCTGTATAGTTAATTATCTTGCCGCCTCCACTGTGGTATATTCTGTTTATAAGTAAATTATAAAAGGTATCCTGACTGCCTTTATATATTCTGTGACATTTGTAATGTTCTCCAATAGCTTGTAAGTCTCCTTGGGAGTTCCAGCTGGTTACGTCTGACATTAGGTCAATACATACTATTTTTATAATTAGTCATTTTCATAATGATTTTTTTGCTGTCCACTTTAATTCAGAAGACCCCTGACTCTGCCACAGATGTGACCTTGTTAGAATTACTTCATATCTCTGTACATCAGGGTACACATCTGAATGTGACTTAGTCTTGGCCATCCCCATAAGAAGTTGAAGGGCTTCACAGGGAAGGCTGATTTTCTGGTCAGGTGGTTTTCTCAGATTTCCATAATCTGAGGTTAACCATGAATTTTATCCTTTTATCTTATTGTCAAAATTTTACCATATGGGTAAACTGACTGTCTAGCAAACCAATGCCCACCCTGGAGGTCCTGTTTCCTCTGGAGGTGGCCAAGAATAAGCTATATTTAAAATAAGTGAATTGGGGTAAAAGATTTCTTGAAGTCATTTATATATAACTCGATGAATCTTGGATGATATATGCTGTGGGAATTTCAGAGAAACCTAAATGTAGCTTAGGAACAATACCATGTTTATGATAGCCATGGGAAAAAAAATGATTGAATAATGCATATGGGGAAAGAGGTTTAAAAATAATTCTTGATAAAACTCTAATGAAGAGAATTAGAATTCTGATGAAGAGAATTATTTGAAGAGTTCTAATTTGTAGAGGGATTGAGACAAATCAAGACCCTGGGGTAAATTGAAAATGAGTGAAAGAAAACACCTAGATTTTCTTTTCTTTTTTGAGCATGATGTCTAGGCAAAGTCAAATAATCCATTTTAAATGTGTTTTACAATGGTTCTATTTTTAAGGGTAAGCCTCTTGTATTCCCATTTTCTGAAGTGAGAATATTTATGTTCTGAACCCATGGAAGAAAGCAAATTGTTCATGGATGTCAAGTTTGGGGTCGGAGTTTGATTCATTGTCAGTGTTCTCTTTAATTTACCTAAAAATAATGAGTACATCTTTGGAATGGTCATGCTCAATAGGGTCAACTTAAAAATCTTGTTTCATTTTCCTCTTATATTTTCTGGTTACCTGAGAAATTAGCTTTGTTTAGGTGAAAGCAATGTCAAGTAATGTATTTTTTTCTCTTTTTATACTTAAAAAGTGAAGAAGATATAAAAATTCAGCTATTTCAGCTTTTGTATATTTTTCACTTTGTGTTAATGAAGAAAGGAATTGATTAAACCCAACACCTCTTACCCATGTGATTTACTTAGGCACATCCTTGAAGAGTTTTTCCTGTATTTCAAAATGTTATAAAAATACTGCGCTTTTTACTCCCATATATTGCAAAAGAATGGTTGTTGGGCAGACAGGAACCAAATTTAAAAATAAATGGCAATGATAAAGTATAAAATATTTTTCTTTTTCTCCTCTCTCACCTCCTATCCCTTTACTTCAGTATTGCTTATCACAGAAGCATATTCTGATGACAATGATATCTGTAACCAATCCATCTTTTTCTTTATAGAAAAAAAATGATAGCATAGAAATAATGTTATCTTATCTCTAGGCAAAATGATTGGAAAGTTTCAATATACTGAAAAGGATAAAGTACTTTTGAACTTGTTTCACTTTTAATTATTTATTACAAAGAACAGAATTCCATTTGGATTAATAGCTAATCAAATTCCTAACAGCACTACTGTACATACTTACCATATTATATGTGACTATTAACAAGGATAAATATTACATTTGAATAAATATTGCAGGTGTGAGACATCAGAAGTAAATTCAAAGGGATTAAATTCTACAGGGAATCTTTATTTAATTTCTTTCCAACCCTGTTGTTTTATTGAATAAAACTTACTTAAGTACCTCTCTGGACTGTTCTAACATCTGTTGTTCTTGGAAAACAGTTTTTGTCAGAAATAGCTGTGTTATTTTGAAATGTTGGCCCAGAATGCCTTGCAGGGAGTAAGCTATGTTCTTCTAGTGTTCCTACTAATTAATTCCCGTGAGACCTGTGCCTTACAACTGGGCTAGCTCTCTCTAAGTCCAGCAGTGAGAAGCAGTGCCTCTGGGAAGGTCACTCAGAAAGATATACTACACACACACACACACACACACACACACACACACACACACACACCACATCGTGTAAATAGAAAAGAAGATGAAGGAAAAGATGGGCTTAAAATTCAATAAAATTATAGGAGAGAAATTATTTAAATTATAGCCCTGATTTTTCACAAAGTGCATTTGTTTCTATGTAAATGAACATACTTAAAACTAGAATACCATCCTCATCCCTCCAATTACGAACTCTGAGCTTTTTCTTATCAACTTCCTTAAATATGATTAAAATTTTAAAGGCAAGGTAGAAAATCTTGAAAATTCACTTTGGGAAAATTATCAATCTTCTTTCCTCCATCTTCTTCCCCAAATAAAATAATTCAGCAAGTGTTCCCTAAAGCATTGCACATCATACTGCTGCTACTCATATAGAATAGTTTTATTTCCAAATAACACAGATTTCCCACCTCCTTCCTCTTCTTTCCTGCCTCACCCTTATAAATGAATTGGTTTTAATTTCATGGGACTGACCAAGAGAGATAATGAAGTCCTTTCAAAAACTCTTTATGTGTGAAACCCTAGAGGAAAACCCTAGAGCTTTCTTACTTCTAGCAACCAATTACTACACACAAAAAAGTTTCCCCAATTATGAAGTCCACTAATGCATCCTGCACAGACTCAATTCCGTGAAATACATTGCAGAGACAGCACTCACATAATTAACAGGAAGACACTGCATGTGTCCAGACCTTCTGCTAATTGATTAAATGAGTCTATTCCGTAATCTGATTCTAATCACACCACAGCCATGCTACAAAGCAGAGAACCACCTCTTGTTTGCTGTGTGTGCTTTGCACATAAGGAATCCTCCAGAAATCCAAAGCAGAGAGCTATCCAAACAATACAGTATGCGCACAGAAAGATACTCCAATCTGGGACAGTGCATGGTATCAGAATAAAAAGACTGCAGAATTCATTTGAAATGTCTCCCTTCTTCCTCACTTAGACTTCATTGGTTTTCCTGCCTCTGTTTATTTTATCGGTGTCATTTTAGGAGTCCTCATCCACATCCACATGATACAAAACATTTCATACCTTGGCCTCAGCTTCATGATTATTCCGGTTAACAAGTGTTGGACAGCTTTCCCCTCTGCAATTTCCTAGTAAAACACAAACCCTGCCATCTGCGTGTCAGTTTTCTTTTCTTTTTCCTTTTCTTTCTTTCTTTCTTTTTTTTTTTATTAAGAAGGCCACAATGTTCCCTAAGGGTTGCAAGAGAAGTTCATCCCATTGAACTGGTCAGCAAGATATCATTAGCTCGTTGTGTACATGAAATCCAGGGGTTAGAGCACCAAGCGTCACAAGCCAGTTTCTTTACCTCCTTGAGCTGATCAGAGGATCAGAGTATCAAGGAAGGATTAGCACTGACTTGGGATTTGTGTGATTGGTTAATTTATTGCGGCAATGGCAGGCCTTTCATCTATGGCAACATTTAATCAGCCCGGCCATGGAGGCTATTACGGGTTAGCTCCTTTCTCAAGTCAGCCAGGGCTGTACCATCAGCCCTATCACAATTCCCCTGAAATTTCCAAATTATCTGGAACAGGCTTTAGCCTCACAGTAATAAAAATTAGAAGAGATTCCTGATAGCACCAGTGGAAAAGGCTTTCCCTTGCACAGGGCAAATTATAAATAGTATGAACGTACACTTAAAAAAAAAATTCTCCACCTCTTAAGAGATGTGCAGGACTTATCACCCCTGCTCTGATCCAAATCCTCATGGTTGAAAATTTATATTAGATTTTATCAGAGAGGCCTAAGTCTAGAAAAATCAATGAAGGTTATCTTTTATGTTGCAGGAACTTGTGGAAATATTGATTTTCATTTTATAGTGAATTTGGAGCATGAGTTGGTAATCACTGCTGAGCTGACTACAATGTTTGCCTACTGTATCTTTTACTGAGTTTTGCTCAAGTATTTAAGATAGTATATTCCTGTTGATTTTAGTCTGTAGTTTGAAGTCAGATGTGTCTAAAACACAAATTGGTACTAAAAACAAAAACAGTAGCAGCAATAAAGCTTTCTCCAGTGCAGTGATCAGCTCGGGATCTGGAGAGTGACCCTTGTATTCTAATAGTGGATTTTGAAATAGGCTCTTATCCTGGTATATGTGAATATTTTTTAAAACATATTTTGAAAGCTATTTCAAAGTCATTTGCTTTCTTTGTGATCCTATGAAGTTTATTTTGTGCATTTAAGAATATTATACTGCAAACATGTCCATAGGCTTCACCAGACTGGCAAAAGTTCCCCTGACGTAAACAAAGGTTAAGACCTCCTTCCTTAGAATTTATTTGCAAGATAGATTTCTCCTTTTGCTTTTCATTTAAGTGTAGAACTTTGGGAAGTTGTGCGATACGGAGAAAAGATAAAAATATGCAGAAACCAAAGAAGGCAAAGGAATTAATTTTGGTTTAAAAGAAGAAATCTTTAAATATTTACCCGATTACAGTGGCTTGTTTGGCTTGCAAATTCTAGTCAAAATTTGTGTTTGTATGAATTCATTTATTTCCCCTACTATGGCTGGGCTTTTTAAAAGAAAAAAAAAACAGGCAGGGGTGTGGGAGGTGGGGAGAAATCCAATGGCTGATTTAAGTGAACCAATATGTATAAAGGATTATTGCCTGTTTTCTCAGTTCACTGAAGAGTTTATCTTAATTTTCTATACTTCATTTGGGCCCATTTCTCTAAGGCTGTAGTCTGCAGATTTTGTTTACTTGCATCTTACCCTAAAGGATTTATTGGTCTATTTCTTTGAACTGCTGAGGAGTATCTTGTACATGAAAAGTAACTGCAAAGAAGACTTTAAGACATTTATTTGTAAAGAAGCCTATTAGTCCTTTGCATAACTTGGACTGATATTAATTTACTACCTTTCTTTTTATTCAGCTACACTATGGAAGACAACCATTTGTTTCTAGAAAAGTTAATGATGATCATTTTAAAAATGTGATGTAGAATGAATATAATTGATTGTATTTTATTATGTGGCAAGGACTAGATCGTTTTATAATGTTTGGGTGAATTTTTCCTTTTTTAATTCAGGGGAACTTGGGAGAATCCCAAGAAAATCTTCCATCTTTCCCTCTCTCAGTGTTAGTTAAATATATTCTTAAATGCAGATGCAAAATCACTGAAACACCACCTGAAGCCATTTGCCATACTGCATGGAGCCTGGGAGTAACCAGCTCTCCTTGGTTCCCTGAACACATTAGGATGTGTATTTAGGCAAAGTCCTTTGTAAGAGCTTAGATAAAACTGAAATCTCTTGCCTCATCTTAAGAATACTTCACCTATCCCCTGACCTTACTCCATTACAATTCTGGGAAATTGGGTTTACACCTTGGCAAATCAGGACCAATCAGCTAAAATGATGAAGTAGTTGGATCATATCTTCCCTGTGTTTCTTGTTCTTTTAAATTCTCTACCTGGTGTCCCCTGAGCTCACTCTCACCCTCCTCCCCCAACTCCTACCCAACACTGCCAGGGAAGTGTTGTGGTAGCCCTGATCTATATCTCACCACTGCACCCAGATGACTCCAGAGGAGAAAGTGAGACTGGTGACTTTGCACAGTCCGCCCTTATTTCACTTGCAAGATCACCTCCCTGATGGAATGGTCCTTTTTGATAATGAAGGACAAACAACAATCCAATACTGCCATTGGAATGCAGTGACACAATTGTCAGATTTGGAGTCACATCCCAGTTTTGTCACTGTATAGTCTGTGAGACTTTGGCCAAGTCACAACTTTTATGGGTCTTAGTTTCCTCATCAGTGAAAAGAGGCATTTGGTTTCAAAGACTTGCAAGGTTCCTTACCATATGGACTTTTGAGCTGCATTTAACAAAAATTTGGGTTAAGAAATGAAAATGTATGTGGTTTAGTAGAATATTAAATTTTAGTAGAAGCATCTGAGGCAATGTCACTTAGAAGTCAATACCACTCATATCTGTCCCCACCTTTGCCTCATTCTGTTTCACCTGCCTTGTGCCATTGCCTCCATTCTCTTTCAATTTTTCTTTCCTTCTTCCTTTCCTTTTCTCTCCTGAGATAATTCAATGAATTATTTAATTAATTTAATTTAATGAACTTATCAATAAATATATATCTATTACTTATGCACCAAGCAATTCCTTCCTGTAGTTTCATCCTGTGTGATGTCAAACGTACTTCTGTGCATCCTCCATAAAGAGGCCACCTACACATTGTATCCACTGGCACTCAGCTTCTTTTAGTATCCAAAGGGCATCAGTCACGTCCCTATATCACTTCCCAATTCTTGCTATATGACTTCCATGTCTTTGAAGCCATCTTTTGCTAACACTGTAAATCATTGAGTTCCCAATTAGTAGTTTGCCAACAAGGGTTTGTTTTCTTTTTAAGAATTCTTTAATGGCTTCCCAATTAAAGCATTGCAGACTCTATGATATCATATTACCCAAGGTATTCATGACACTTTTTTTGTTATTGAAAGTGGTATCTTGTCCAAATTTTCTTTATACATTTCTTGCAACTTTCCATGTATGTTCCTATGTGTCATTGTGATTAATCGGAGGTCATGTTTCGTGATTGTAGCTATGTAGCATCATTGGGAACATAATAGTCAAACTGGTCTGTTAGGTGGTCTTCTACACAACATTCCATTTTTTTTTCTTTTTGCCTTGTGCCCTTTCCCCAGTGGTATCTCATATCTGGAATGCACTCCTTCCTTACCTTTACCATGGAGAATACCTAGCTTTCATCAAAGAACAGCTCATGTGATTTCCCTCCACCCTGAAGTAGAATGTGAGTTGTTTTTTTTTTTTAAGGGTAAGAGTTTTGTTTTTTTTCTGTCTTTGTTTCTCCAACACCTGTCATAATCAATTGAATTAAATTAGTATTATAACAGAAAAAAGATGATACAACTTAGTGGCTATATATGATATTTTTCTATATATATTGGAATATCTACCTTAGAGGGTATTTGGAGAGTTTTCTGATATTATTGCCAAATTTAAAAATTATATGAATAAAGTTCATTTCTATACCGCAATAAGTAGCTGTTTGAAATTGCCATTTTTTTCACCTCCTATCACAATCACTTACATGTTTGTGTCTTCTCCTTTGCAATTTTGAGCAGATTAGAAACAAATCTAGTGAGAAGGGCCAAATATAGAAGATGGAGAGCAATAAAATGCAAAAAAAATTAAAAAAAATCATTCTCTGTTTTTAGATGGGTGCTGCCAGATTTCCTGGGTTACATATTCCATCCCATTGCCATGACTCATATTGGAGATTGTCCTTCCTGGACTGTTAGCATCATTCTTCTTTCCCATACTCCTCTGGATAGAAGCTCATAGATTTTATACTATTGTTTCCACTAGCGGTCTTGCTTTCCCAGGGAATGTCCCCTGATTTCACCTAATCCCATTTGGAAAGATTAAAATTTGCAATCCACAGTCTTCCTCTCCTAGATCCCCAAAATGAAGCTATCTGTTAAAACAAGTAATACTAATAGATTGGTGGGAGAAAGTTTAGAACCTTAGATTTTTCTCTGCTCCAGTGATCTTCTGGGAACATTTTCCCTTTTTTTGTAGCCTAAACACATAGAAGAACTCAATAAGTGATTGTGTAATACTTTTGATTTCTTGTAGTGGAAACAAAAGAAAAGAAGAACTAAGTACTAAAGAAAGTTCTTAAGTTATGTGAAATTTAGGTAAAAATTAAGACAATGACACAAAAAGTATATTCAATATATTGTAGGGTTTTTTTATATAATGGCAGTACCACAAATTTTTAGTTTATGTTGAGATAATTTCTGATATTGTCTTATAAATTATATATATGCTATATATATGCTATATGTATATATAGGGAAGAGTGATGATTTCAAATAGTGACACAAATTCATAGTGTACACTAACAGTTAAATACTTCTGTGAATCTATTATCTGATCAATTCACTGATGAAAATCGCAGACTACATATGGTTTCTCTTCTCACAGGAATCATTTCCATCTTCTATTTCAAATGCCTCATGAAGCAGTGATTTTAACCTTTTTGTTGTTACAGACCACTTTGGCAGTTTTTTTTAATCTATTGACGCCTTCTTAGAATAATGTCAAGTTTTTAAAAAATCATAATTGGAGGAAATGCTAAAATTAAATTAGATTTTAGGGAAAAATCAAGATTCATTTTTTCCATCCAAGAAAGATAGTCAGAGCCAATTCATTGAAGGTTTTAAATACCAAGGAGTTTATCTGTTATCCTAGAGTAATAAAGTCATTGAAGTTTTTTGAACAGTGGAATGATATGGTTATGTGTGTGTATTTGCCTTAAAATATTATTTTGCAACTATTTTGATTTAACACATGAGAAGCAGTGCAAAGGATCTTATCAAAGATATATATGACTCTACAGAATAAAAAAACAGGTGAGTCACTCATGTAACAGGAGCAAGGGATAGCCAACGAATAGGTTGTATTGTCCAAAAACACTTTCCAATTATATTCATGCAAAGGAGAATAGAAGGAAGACCCCAATCCATTGGATGGACCTCTTTTTGTAAACTTAAGTGAAGACATGGACAGGAGTTGCAACAGAATAGGCAAACATGTAATAATTACTATCTACATAATGATATCAATGTAATCACAGATGAATTGTAGTATTATACTGAGGGATAGATTGGTGAGAGAAGAAACTGGAAGAAATGAGAATAGTTGGATACTACTACAATTATCTAGGGGAGAGTTAATGAAGGCTGAACTAGAGAAGTGATTGTGTTGCAGAAGAGGGATTGGATGCCAGAGATACTGTTGAATCATATTCTTGGCAAGACATGTCAGCTGATTTTATTGGGTTTAGAGGGAGACAGAGATAATTCAAGGATTATGCCAAAATTGTGAAGTTGGATAATAGGAAGGATGGTGATACCATAAAATGAAATTGGGAATTTGAAATGAATGTTCAATTTAGAGGGAAAGATAACATTCTGTAAATACAAGTAAAGCAATAAGACTTTCCATCTATTATACCAACACTCTTGCTCTATGGCCAGCTTACTTCTTTTTCCAATCATACATTTCCTGGATGGTATACTTTATGCCTCTTCTTGTCCACAAGTAATTATTAGTACTATATGTATGTCTGCTTATGTGTATCTTAGTTGTTCCTTTCAGTGAACAAGTCTCTTTGAGGCTTTAGAGTGTATTTCATGATTTCCTGAGAGTAGCATAATTGGAAGAATTGTCGGGGGTTTTTTATTTGTTTGTTTTTGCTTTTTGGAGAGGGGAAGGTAGGGCAATTGGGGTTAGGTGACTTGCCCAAGGTCACACGGCCAGTTTTGTTTTAAGTATCTGAGGCCGGATTTGAACTCAAGTCCTCCTGACTCTAGGGCCAGTGCTCTATTCACTGTACCACCTAGCCTCCTGACAAGAAGTGTAGTTTAAAAAAAAAACATATGTTTGTGTCAAATAGAAGCCTGGACTCCTGAGTTCTATTCAGTTTGAGACCCAATTCATAGACCTTCTCCAGAGTTTTTCCAATATGTACATTGTTGTCGTTGCTCATATGTTCTGTCATGACCAGCTGTTCCTGATTTTATGGACCATAGCACACCAACTCCCTCTATGCTCCAGTATCTCCCAAAGTCTGTCCAAGTTCATGAGCATTTCTTCTGTGACACTCTCTATCCATTTCTTCCTCTGCATATTCTTCTACTTATGCCTTCAAGTTTTCCCAGCATCAGGTTATTTGCCATTGAGTCTTGTCTTCTCATTATGTAACCGAAGTATTTAAGCTTCAGCTTCAGAACATGTTCTTCCAATGAGTGGTCTAAATTAATTTCATTATTTTATCTCCTTGCTGTCCAAGGGACTATCAAAATTCTTCTCCAACATAACTCAAAAGTCCATTCTGTGGCTCTTTTATAGTTTGACTCTCACACTCACCCATAGCTACTGGAAAAACCATAGTTTTGACTACATGGCCCTTTGTTGGCAAGGTGAGGGCTCTGCTTTTTAATATGATGTCCAGATTTGCAAAGTTTTCCTTCCAAGGAACAAGTGTCTTTTAATTTCATGCCTATAGAGGCCATCTGCAGTGATCATTGAGCACAAAAATATAAAATCTGACACTTTCCATTTCTTCTTCTATTTGCCACAAAGTGGTAGAACCACTTGCTGTGCTCTTAGCTTTGTTGTTTTATTTTGTTTTATATTAAACTTCAAGCCAGCTTTAGTATTCTACTTTTTCACTCTCATCAAGGAACTTCTTAATTCTTCTTCACATTCTGCCCTCAGAGTGGTAACATCTGCATTTCTGACATTATTGATTTTTCTCTTGGCATCCTTATTTCTGGTTTTTGATTCATCCGGCCTTGTTTTTAGCATGATTTACTCTGCTTCTTAGTTAAATAAAGTGACAATATGCAAACTATTCATATTATCTCCCATTGTTAAGTCAATCAGTTGCTCTGTGTTTGATTCTGTTACTTCTTGATCTGCATACAGGTTCCTCAGGAGACAAGTGAGATGATCTGATACTCTCATCTCTTTCTAGTCTTGTGACATTTTGTTGTGATCTACACAGTCAAAGGCTTTAGTGTGGTCAATGTAGATGTTCTTGGGTGTTGGTTTGTTGTTGTTAGTTTTTTTTTTTCTGGAATGGCCTTGCTTTCTCCATAATCCAGTGAATGTTGGCACTCTAGCTCCTCCACCTCTTCAAAAAGTCTCCACTTCGGGTAGTTGCTGGTTCATATAATGCTGAAGCCTAGCTTGGAAAATCTTAAGCACAACCTTGCTGATATGAAAAATTTGTTAAATTTTTCAGTAATTTGAACATTCTTTGGCATTGCCCTTCTTTAGAAATGGAACATAAATTGATCTTTTCTAATCTCATGCTGAGTTTTCCAAATTTGCTGGTATACTGAGTGCAGCACTTTAAGAGCATCATCGTTAATACCTCAGCTAGAATTCCATCACCTCCACTAGCCTTATTGTTAGCAATGCTTCATTCTCCAGGATGTATGGCTGTAAATCAGTAACCAAAGAATCATGACATTAAGATCTTTCTTTTATAGTTTTTCTGTATATCATTGCAACCTCAATCAATCCTACTTCTTTTAAGAACCTACAATTTTTTTTGGTCTTTTATAATGCCCGTTTTTGCATAATACTTTCCTTTGATATCTCTAATTTTCTTGAAGAGATATCTTGTCTTTCCCATTCTTCTATTTCTTTGCATTGCTCATTAAAAAAAAAAAACCTTAACACTCTTTGCTATTCTCTGGAATTCTGCATTCAGTTGAATATATTTTTTTCCTTTCTCCTTTACTTTGGCTTTCCTTCTTTCCTCAATTTTTTTTTTTGCCTTTTGGAGGACAATTGGGGTTAAGTAACTTGCCCAAGGTTACACGGCTAGTTGTGTGTGTGTGGGGGTGGGTGGGTGTTAAGTGTCTGAGGCCAGAATCGAACTCAAGTCCTCCTGACTCCAGGGCCGGTGCTTTACTCACTGCTCCACCTAGCCGCCCCAGCTTTCCTTCTTTTCTCAACTATTTGTAAAGCCTCATCAGACAGCCATTTTGTGTTCTTGCTTTTTTTTTCTTTTAATTTGTTTTTATCACTGCCTCCTCTACAATATTGCAAACTTCTGTCTATAGTTCTTCAGGTACTTTGTCTACTAGATCTAATTCCTAATATCTATTCTGTCTGTTAATTAGGTCATATGAATGTGGTCTGATAATTTTCCTTACTTTCTTCAATTTAAGTTTGAATTCTGAAACAAAAATCTCATGTTCTGAGCCACAGTCAGTCAGCTTTAGATCTTGTTTTAACTAACTGTATAGAGCTTCTCTACTTCTGGTTGCAATGTATATAATCAAACTGATTTCGATATTGACTATCTGGTGATGTCCATTTATAGAGTCAACTATATATAGAGTTTTTGCTATAACCAGTCAATTATCCTGACCAAAATCTATTAGTCTCTATTCTACTTCATTTTTACTCACTGCCAAAATATTCTTATTATTCCAATTATCTTTTTATTTCCTACTTTAGCATTCCAATCTCCTATGATCAGTGTAACATCTTTTTTTTGGGGGGTGGTGTTATTTCTAGAAGTTGTAGGTTTTCATAGAACTGATCAGTTTGGGCCTCTTTGCCATCAGTGTTTGGAGCATAAACTTGTATTACTGTGCTGTTGAGTGGTTTGCCTTGAAATCGAACAGATATCATTCTGTCATTTTTGAGATTATACCCTATTACTGTTTTTTACACCCTTTTATTGACTTTGAGAACCACTGCATTTCTTCTAAAAGATTTTTGCCCATGGTAGTATATGTAATGGTCACCTGCATTAGTCACAAATTCACTGGCACCCTACATGTTGTTGCTTAATTTTCCCATCTCCTGCTTGACCACATCCAACTTGCCGTGGTATGTAGATCTTACACATTCCTATGCAATATTGATCTTTTCAGCATTGAACTTTCCTTTCAACTCCAGATACATCCACAGCTGAACTTCCTTTCACCTTTGGCCCAGCCTCTTCATTCTTTCTGGAATTACTTGTAATTGTCCTCCACTCTTCCTCAGCAACATATTGGACATCTCCCTCTTTTTTTTTTCATTTTATTACTCTTCATGGGTTTTCTTGGCAAAGATTCCAGCATTGATTACCATTTCTTTCTCTAGTGGATCACATTTTCTCAGGACTCTTTCTACTATGACCTGTCCATCTTGGGAAGCCCTGGACAACATAGCTTATAGTTTTGTTCAGTTACACAAGTCCTTCTGCCATCCAGAAAGATTCAGAAGGAGAAGATGTACATACTCATGGATTAATGTGATAGGCTACACATCTAATATCTAAGTCTAATGGTGTATATATTGACTTGGTTTGGAAGATCTTGTCAAGTTCTTTGTAGAGGTTCTCCAAATTTTCAGCATGTAAGCTAAAGTTATAATCTAGGTAAGCTTTTAGCTTATGAACATAATGAACATTGCAAGTTGAGATGACAGAGTATCCAATAAAAGTATGTTTATTATTGCCTTTGGATATACAATGAAATAAATTTTCTTTATTTGGGAGCTAGATGGCACAGCGGATAGAGACCTAGTCTTGGAGTCAGGAATACCTGAGTTCAAATACTCCTTCATATACTTCATAGCTTTGGGGGCCTGGGCATACCATTGAACTTTAGTTTTCTCATCTGCAAAGTGGGATTAATGATAACACCTACCTCACAGGGTTGTTGTGAAGATCAAATGAGGTATGTAAACTGCTTTTAAAATTTTAAAGCAATGTATATAAAATCTGATTATTATTATTTGCCTCTTTCAAAAATAAACCTTTCATGTAGCTATGACTTCCTTATGTCATTTGGTTTCATCTATAGTGATTGTATCACTATAGGTATAGTTAATTTCTTCCAGTAATGTATCAGACTTGTTGATTTTGAACAAGTACCTCGACTGTACCAATTTAGAGTATACCACTAATTAAATTCAAGTTTACAGGTGACCTAAAAACTGCATGATTCTTCTTATGCTCTGACCACTCTTTTCTTTCTTGACAGAAGTGGAATCACAGGACTGAGACTCATTTTGTATTTTTCTTTGTTTCCTGAGTTGCCATGGCCAAAGAATTAATCACCTATATGTACAGCCTATTGATGAAAAGCCTCTCTGGGCTTGGCTGGGCTGGTCTCTGATTGTAGACACAATTTATCGTCAGGGTTGTACTTGAAGTCTTTCCAGCTTGGTAGTACCTGATAGAGCTCTCACTCTTCTGGCCTCGCCTTCAAGAAACAAATTTATCTTCATGGAACAATGAGACATATGGAGTAGGATTTTTGTAGAAGATAATACACACACACACACATTCAGGCAGCATGGAATAGTAAAAAGAATATTCATTTTGGCCTCAAGAGCACTGGGTTTGAGTTCTGAATGATGCTTAATGCCTTGAGATCATGGGAAAGACCCTTAATTTCTCTTAGCCTAAATTTCCCTCTTCTGGAAAATAGGGCAGATCATAATACCTGTATTATCTGCCCCCAGGGTTGCTGAGAGAAAAGAACTTTGTAGACCTCACAGGGTTATATAAATGAAAGCTGTTACCATTTGTATATTTATAAATATTGATATCCAAAATATACTTTTGAGATACTGAAAGTCATGGAATCCCATTGCCTCTGAAGATTAAGGGAATAATTTTGAATATTTGCTAAATTTAACATTTGCTAAAATGAAATCCATAATAAAACCAAGTTAGGGGTTTATTTCAAAGTCAGTTATGAAAGTAACTCAAATTCTTTTACTTATATTAAGTTACTTTTACAAAATTAAAATAAATATCTAAAGAACTTGGGAATTTTGACAAGAATTATGGGATGAATGTGAAGCTGATTGAAAGTGTGTCAATGTTATAAAACATATGATAAAAGTTTCAAGTGAAAATATAAGCTGCTTCATACTTGGCCATCACATGAGAAGTATCTAAAATAGTCATACTTAATGTCCTTAATGCAATGTGCTTCATTTAATACTCTGTTAACAAGTTTTTTGCTGAATTTGGATCTCACAAAATTTTCTAAAGTAGTTTACTCAAAAGGCAACAGAGAAAATAGTGCTTTAGGATTTTCAAAGAACTTTATATACATTATCTCATTTGATTCTCACAACAACTCTGGGAAGTAGGTGTTTTGATTATCCCTCGTTTATAAATAAGGAAACTGAAACCAAAAAATTATCAAGTTATTTGCCCAGGGTCACCCAGTAAGTATCTGAGGGAGGATTTGAACTCTCATATTCTTTTTTTTTTACTTTTTGGAGGGCAATTGGGGTTAAGTAACTTGCCCAAGGTCATACAACTAGTAGTATTTCTGTATGTGTGTTAATTGTCTGAGGCTGGATCCAAACTCAGATCCTCCTGACTCTAGAGCCAGTGCTCTACTCACTGCACCACCTAGCCGCCCATCATGTTCTTAATTCTAAGCCCAATGCTCTATCCTTTATTCCATCATTTGTCAATGAAACATAATGCCAGTGATAAATTACATGGGAAGATGTAAAAGAGACATATATAACTGTAATAGGAGGTTGGGATAGTCATTATAGCAAGAGTAAATGATAGCCAGTGGACAGACTATATAATCCTTTGGTATTCGTACAATGCAGAGAGATTTGGAGGAATACTCCTAGTAATCCTTGTAGAGGATTAATGGGAGGAAATGAACAAGTGTCATATGACTGGGCTGTGATCTGTACCACTGGAAGAAGTAGACACCTTGTTAAGATCATAAATCCATTGAAGTATAAAATTATATATGTTCATACATATGAGTATATATTTTTTTCTTTAATGGATTTGATCCCTTTTTGCCGTTAACATTCCACATACATAAAATAGCACTGAATATTTTAGGTAGTATAATTTAGGCCAATTTTTGATAAAAATTAATTGGCTAGTGGATGACATATTTTAACCACAGAAGTTTGGAGACATTCATAGCATTCCCTTCATTACTCTAGTTTTTGTTAACCTAAAGCACATAGTCTAGCTATTTTCATAGTCAAGTAATATTGCATGATAGCCTCCTGGGTTGTAAAATTTTCATCGAAAAAAATTACTGAAGAAGCAAAACCATTATTTTTGTTTCAGTCACAAGCCAAAATATGTCCTCTAGACTTGTAAAATTACTGCTATGATTCTTTTCATGATGCATCCATAGTAGTAAGCAGAGGCCTTCCATATGGCAGTTCTTTGGTGCCAAGAATTATATGGTGATGGGAGATAGTAAAGGGATTAAATACTGGAAGCTTCCTCTGTGGTCACCTTACATAAAGTAAGCTTTATATAGGTATGGTATGTGTACAGATTTTGTATTACATCGGTATCTGCTTATGGTACTATTCTTAGTTAAATTAAATGGTAACAATATGATATTTATATTCTTATGTATGTATATATGTAAATATAGGAAGAGTAAATTTGTACTGAACACAGAACAAAATACTAAAATCAAGGAGATTGCTTTCCAATAATGACATAAGACAGCAATTCCATGTAAATTTTGTAGGTAGGCATCTTTATGAATTATATGATTTGCACTATTTTTTTTCTTTTTAAAGGAATATTGGCTCACAAAAATTAGAAGTTTTCATGAATACTTTGCATTTGACAGTTTCACAAAAATTAGTCACATGTAAACTTTTGACTAGCATGGAGTAAATTGGACTGTGCCCTAGAACACTGACATTTGAAGAGTACTGAGAACATTTTTGCTCCAGCAGCACAAAAGTAACTGAGCTTAGCATTTGGTTAGCCAGAACAATTAAAATAATAAGTTACCAGATATCATATTTCTTCTACTTCCCCCCTATCCCTGACCCTCAGCAACTGTATCTCCTGTGATTTACACCTTAGAATTTTCACCCCATGGGACTAGTATCTCAGTATATATTATGACCTTCTTAGGACATGTCCTTGAACCGTTACCCTTACCCCCATGGTGGACATGTATACTGAGGTCTTCCCACTATAACTAAATTCATTTTTAAAAGCTTATTGGAGGGTACAACTCATGCTGTATACTCCTGGTGTGTTTGTGAAGTTTTCCTTTGGCACGAAAATGGATGGTTGTGACTCCTTGTTTATGGTTACTCAACAGCAGAAGATGGTACATTCAGCTCTAGGCTCTGTATTCTCAGAACAGCATCGATAAAATGGAGAATTTCTAAAGGAAGACAATTAGGATAGTGAAGGACATTGAGTTTATGGTATGAAGAATAGAGGAAGTGGGTATTCTTAACCTGGAAAAGAGAAGATGTTGAGACCTACTATAATTATCTTTGATTTATGAAGGGCTATTATGTGGAAGAAGTATTTTTTTTCCCAGAGGCTAGAACTAAGGTCAGTGAGTGGAAGTTGTAAAAAGGCAAATTTAGGTTCCATGGTGGTAGGAAAGCATTCAGTTTAATGACTGGGATTCAGTCCATTCAATCTGCCTCAGTAATGGTATGCTTCCTCTTGGTTGGTCTCAGTGGAAGTCTTCAGGCAGGGATTAGAAAACTACTTCTTGGGTACTTTGGAGGGGAATTCTTTTTCAGCTTTCAGTTGGATTGCATGGCCACCAAGATCCCTTTAAAAATTAAAAGTCTACATTTCCACAGGTCAAATTCCTGGAGTTAACTATTAATTTTTCTTTACATCTAGAAGCTCAGAAGTTAAGAAAGGAATATGTTATATCAATGCTTTCCAAATTAATTTAGCCATGAAGCACACTTAGACATTTTAAAATATATTGACTAAGCTTTGGAGGCCTATTTCAAATCTGATTTCTAAAACAGGAGCAAGAAAACCATAAGGTGATTGGTACTAGAAAAGTGTTGCTTATTTAGTTGTGTCCAGCTCTTTGTAACTCCATTTAGGGTTTTCTTGGCAAAGATACTGGAGTGGTTTGCCATTTCCTTCTCCAGATCATTTTACAGATGAGAAAACTGAGGCACACAAGGGTAAGTGACTTTCCCATGGTCACACAGCTAGTAAGTGTCAGAGGCTGGATTGAACTCAGGAAGATGAGTCTTCTGGACTCTAGGCATGGCACTCTATTCACTTCTCCACCTAGCTACCCACTAGAACAGTACTCTTTAGGATATTGTATCCGCTGTAGATTAATAATCCTGTGCACATCACGTAGTTGTTCCATACAGTCCTGTTTAATTAAGTCTCCCTCCACCTTAACAAGTTATATTGTAGTCATACATTTATAATGATCCCTGGGGCAGGGGGCAGTATTGGGAGGACGCTCTTTCTACAAGTTGTTGGAGATATTTTATTTGATTGACTGATTTCCTGAGGTGCCAGTGATGGTACCCAGGCATTTCTACCAACCAAGTGAATGAATGAATGAGCATACTATATTTTTTAATCTCATCAATAATATCAATAAGAAGGAAACGTGGACCTTATAAATGGACACCACAAGTATGCATCACAAGACAAGTGTTGAGGAACCAATTCTTTTGAAATTCCCTGCTCCTCATTTATGCATTCACTTATATTCACTTTAGTATAGTTCCTTACTTGTTTAATTAGTATTTCATAATCATACTTACTAATGCCAAAATACATTAAACCAGTCTTCTCAGTTTGTTACTTGTCTAAGTCAGTAAGTGGACAGGTATTCATTAAGCATTTATTATGTGCCAGGGACTGTGCTAACTAATCCCAGTTACTTAAATACAAAAAGGCAAATCATGGTACATTCCCTCAAAAAGCTTATATTCCAATATGAGGAGATAGCTATGTACATATAAGATATAGAGGGTAATTTCAGAGGGAATGACCTACCCATGGGAGGGAGCAGGAAAGGCCTCCTACAGAAGGCAGGATTTGAGGGTAATTTTTTTTTGGAGGGGAAAGGCAGGGAAATTGTGGTTAAGTGACTTGCCCAAGGTCACATGGCTAGTAAGTGTTAAGTGTCTGAGGCCGAATTTGAACTCAGGTCCTCCTGACTCCAGGGCTGGTGCTCTATTCAATGTGCCTCCTAGCCACCCCTTGAGGAAAGTCTTTTAAAAAGTCAGGGAAACCAGGAGACAGAGAAAGGAGAGCATTCCAGGCATGTAGGACAGTCAAGGAAAAGACAGGGAGTCAGAAGATGGGAGTGTTTGTCATATGCAAGAGACAATGAGAAATTATCAAAGGAAACCAGGTAGAGACATTAGATTAATCTTTTCATCATTAAGCCATTCCTGTCTTTACCTAGGGCCTGCCACCTTCTTTGATCAGCATTGAAAATGGATGCTTTATAGTCATATCCCCTACTTTTTAAAGTTTGCTTTTCAGCCTTGTTTCCTTTTCTCTCTTTCAAGTTTGGGTCTCCCCATGACCTTTGCTGGTTTTCTGGCACCCCACCAGCTTTCTCAAACATAATTACTAGTTCTGCTGCAGCGATACCTAGCTCAGTTTTTCAGGCTCCTATGTAAGTCACTGAGCCCTGTGCATTTGAATATATCCAATTTATGCCCATAATTTTTAAGTAACTCCTGTTTAAATGTGGCTGCCTCTCTTCTGGCTCAAGCTCTGCTTGTCTTAAGCTGTCAGCAACAACTGACCTTTTGCATATATGTGTGTCAAGATGGAAGTAAGACATATTAAGATCTTATGCTTTTTTTATTGCCTTTAAAAAACTTTTCAAGAATAATTTTACATCTCTAATAAAAAGAAAAAATAACTTTAATTTGTCATTCAATTAGCATTAATTAAAGTGCCTATTATAAGTCAGGCATTGTTCTTAGTGTTGGGCATATAAAAAAAAAAAAGGTCCCTCTCTTAAGGAGCCCATAGTTTAACAAGAGAGACAAAATGCAAACAATGATATTTAAATAAGTTATACACAGATTTAAGTTGAAAATAATCAACAGAAGGAAGGCACTTGTATCAAGGGAGATCTAGAAAGGCCTCTTGCCAATGATGATACATTAGCTGAGACTGGAGAAAGCCCAGGAACCAGTAGGGAGAGATGAAGAAGGATGACTACCAGGCATGAAATGCTGACCAGGCGGTGAAAAGTGCCTAGAGTCAAAGAATCTTGTTCAAGCAACTAGAAGGCCAGTGTCACTGGATTAACAAAGAGTCTATGGGGACTGGAAGGGAGTAAGATTCAAGAAGAATGGAAAAGTCCATCTCTTTCTCTCTCTGGCTTCCTTTGTGACTATCCATTGACTATCTCTACCCATTTGTGATATTATTGGGAGAGGGAATTTCTAGTTAGGAAACTCTTCTAATGCAGATCAGATCCTGTTCCACAAATTTAAACTTATAGAGTGCTTGGAGGGCATTAAAATGTTAAGTGAATTGCCTGGGGTCACCTAGTTATTCTCTTGAAGTGGACTTGAATCCAGGTCTTTCTGATTTCGTGTCTAGCATTCTCACCACTAAATATACCATGATGCCTCCATACGGTATTGTATAATCAAGTGTAATATAAGGTAATTTGAAGGAAGAAAGTCTAGCAACCAAATCAGAGATTTCATAAAGGCAGGTACAGCTGAGCTTAATAAGATAATGATGTTGACAACTAGGATTGAGAGGCACCATGGAGAAGTGGCAAGAGGACTGGATTTAGAGATAGATGATATGGTTCAAATAACATACTGGGGGCAGCTAGGTAGGTCAGTGAATATATAGAGCAGGGTCTGGGAGTCAGGAAGACCTCACTTCAAATGTGGCCTCCAACATTTGATTCTTACTACTTGTGTGACTCTGCGCGTCACTTAACCCCAATTGCCTCGAAAAACAAGAATAACAACAAATATTATTTCTGCCCCTGACTATGCCAACTAGATGACACAGTGCATAGAACACAGGACCTGGAATAGTTCAAATCCGGACTCAGAGACTGGCCATGTAACCCTGGGCACCTAGTATTCTCAAGTACAAAATGGAGATAATAAGAGCGTCTATGTCCCAGTATTGTCGTAAGGATCAAATGAGATGATTATTTAAAGTGCCTGGTACATAGTAGATGTTTAACAAATTCCTGTTCTTCAGCAAATAAGTCACTTAGCTTCCCTGGGCCCCAGCTTCTTCAAATGTAAAAGAATGGAGTTGGATTATATGACTCTAAGTTCCTCTTTGGCTCTAAAGCAATATGGATGACAATGAAGATCTAAGTTTTATTAGGAATTGGTTAGAGATCCAATTTAGCAAACAATTGCTAACCAGTGCTTTCCACTTAAAAACCATGGTTTTATTTAGAGGTAACCTCCTTGAGCCTATAGATCCATGAATGTTTTGACAATGGAGAGATACCTCATGTTTTAGTCCGTTTTAAAAATTTGAAGTTAAAAGGACTAATTATTAAACATTTTAGTTATTAAATTATAGCAAGGAAAAATTGTCACAGTGTGTGCCAGGCATTTTTGTCTAACATGACATCCACATAAATGGGTGATAACTTATGTATATGGTGTCTTACAAACACCATCCTGTTTGTTCCACAGGAACCTCACAACCACTCTGCTAGAGAAGGAGTGAAAATTTTACTATCTCCTTTTGATATATAAGTCAAGCTCAGAGAACTAAAATAACTAACCCCACACACCTTGAGCTTGAATTCACAGCTTTTGATTTCAAATCTAGCTCCTGTGCCTTTAAGCTTTAATGTTTAGAAATAAATTGAAGCCAATCACATTCAGAGTAGCATGCCTCAGGAGGATAGATGCTTTGAGAAGAAAAAAAAATTCCATTGACTGTTAGTGACAATAGAAAACCTTATTCTGTTCATTTTTTTTTTTGGAATCTTGGTTATCCTGGAAGATTTTTGTATTTGCAGATGCAAAGTAGTTGAATAAGATACTTATTTCTATTCTAACCAGCCAAGCATGCAAGCATTTAAGTGTCTAAATTTGTCATGTAACTATCCTAGTCAGTAGGCATACAAGGCATTAATTAAATAATCCCTGTCCTCCATGAACTTACATTCTAAGAGGAGACAAAATATGTACATAAATAGATATATTCAAATTAAATGCAAGGAAATATTATTTGGGGATAGGGGAGTACTAGAACCTGAGGGGAATCAAGAAAGACACTATGTAGAAGATGTTACTTGAGCAGAGTTTTGAAAGAAATTGGGGGTTATGAAAAGCAGAGGGAAGGAGAGAAGGTATTCCAAAATTGGTAGACAGCCTGTGCAAGGACATAGAGTTGGAAGATGGATTACTAAGAGTGAGGAAGAGTGAGTAGGCCATTTGAACTGAACCTCCAAATGTGGGAACGAAGAGTGATATATTAATATATATATATATATATATATACACACACACACACACACACACACACACACACATATATTAAACTTGGTAAGTTAAATTAGGGCTATGTTGTGAAGGGCTTTAAATGCTAAACAGATATGTATATTGGATCCTAGAGGCAATAGAGAACCATTGAAGTTTATTGAGTAAGAAGGGACATGGTCAAATTTGCCCTTTTGGAAAATCATTTTGACAGCAGTGTGGGAGAATGGGTTAGAGAGAAGAAATACTTGAGGTAAGAAGATGAATTTGGAGGCTGTTATAGTCATCCAGGCAAGAGGTGATGAGAGTATGAACTAAGGCAGGGGTTACATGAGTAGAGAGGAAACAGTAAAAATATTGGAAGTAAAACTATAATATTTGGAAATAGACTAAATGTGTACAGTGAGGAAGAATCATAAATCAAGGATAACGTCAATATTATTAATCTAGATAATTTTCCAAAAGTTTTATCATTCAATAAAATAGATATCATTTATTGACACTATTAACAATCCTTCACTGATGCAACAATGTTATTACATTCATATACCACATAGTGATATACAACTTAACGATATATTGAATAATACATTACATTCATATCCCACAGTTTGTTCAGCCAATTCCAATAGATGGGCAGAGGACCAAGAAAACCAAATACACAATAACTACAAAAAGAAATTCTAAAATGTTGCTGAATACGCTATAATGTATTTAGTTGACTTATTAGGTCCTGCAGAATAGATGAGGACATTTTCTTGAAGAAGTGGTTGACTATTGGCACAGTGTGTTGTATACACTTTAAAATATGATTGTTGCATTACAGGTATTACTTGACTGTTTTTCTTTATTGCTAGAAAGGACTTACTGGAAGCTGAAATGAATACTATCTTAAGAAGACTGTGATATAAAAATTAGAGACATTGATACAGCTTTGAGAAACAAAGTTGAAGTAGGAGACAGAGAAGAGGAAGAAAGTAATCAGAATGAGAAAGGGAGGAAAAACCAATGAAAACATATTTTTGCACATAAAATAATTAATTTTGATATATAAATGGATTTTAAGTTGTAGAGAAGAGTCACAGATACCTCAAAGGTTATAACATCAAGAAACTTTGAGGGTGGTAGTACCATTAATAGGAACAAATTATGAGGAAGAGGTTAAGGGAGGGAAAGAATATACAGAATTTTAGACAAACTGAATTTAAGGTGATTCAGTGATCATACACCCAGGTGGAGATACCCAGCTATATGTATGACATATAGGCCATGAGAGTACAATATGAAATTAGTTGCTAAATGGATAGTACAGATACAAATTCTGTACAATAGTAGAAGAGGAGTAAATACTTAGAATGACTTTTACTGCAAGAAAAGAGACCTGGATTCAGTCTTTTTTTTTTTTGCCTTTTGGAGGGCAATTGGGGTTAAATAACTTGCCCAAATTAAATAAATGGCTAGTTTTGTGTGTGTGTGTGTGTGTGTGTGTGCGCGCGTTAAGTGTCTGAGGCCGGAACCGAACTTGGGTCCTCCTGACTCGGGCCAGCCCTGGGCTCAGTCTTTAAGAGTGGAAGTTAAAAGGATGTGTTATGAAAAACATGAGTAAAAGTCCAGAGTCAGCAAGAATTTGTGTTCATAAGACAGGAGACTCTAACTATCCAAATCAATATTTGCAACAATTTTAACTGCAGAACATATATAGATTTTGTAGGTGTATGTGTGTGTGTGTGTATACACATTTTGTATGAAGCATATTTGGTATACTAATGTGGTATGGAGCACAATAGTAGATACAGAAAAAAAATAATAAATAGGGATATAATCTAGTTGGAGAGACACAAATTCCATGGAGGAAAAACATACATACACACACACACATATATATATGTATACATATATATGCACACACACACACACACACATATATATATATATATATATATATGAACACACAAAAATGAAATGATAAGGAAAATTACAAAGCAATTAGAAGGAACATATCTGCAAATGTGAATGATAAAATTTAAGTGTGTTGTAAGGGAAGGTATAAAGGAATGACCAGAATGAGATGGATTAATTATGAAAGATTTCCTAAAGACAATGAGCACTGATGGTTATGAGCTAATGTAAAGGAGGTAAGAGGGCATTCTAAGTGAGGAGGACAAGCAAGGACATGGAGGCAGAAATTAAGTCATGCCAAGGGCATAACAAATGTATTTAGCTGAAATAAGAGAGATGAGGTTGGAGAATGGTGAGAACAGAAATAGAAAGCCTAGTGAATGAACATGGGGAAGTTGATGGAAAACCTTGAATGCTCAAAACAATATTTGCAAATATAGATTTACATATGGACTTTTCTTACATAGTACAATATTCTTAATCTAATAAAGTAAAAAATCAAGTATGTTATTTCCGTTGTCAGACTTATCTTTGGCAAGGATTTCTTTTCTTGTCTTTAAAATCATTTGTTATTTTTCTTCTTCTTCTCTGGATTAAAAATCAGAGAGTGAAATATGCCTATATTAGGATATTTGTTTTTGGCTAAAACACTGCATACTGTTTGAAACGCTACTCTTCCGTGTAAATGTTAACAGTTGTTAATGTCATTCAAAAGGAATTGAGAAAAATATGTTTGTGAAACATACAGCTTTTACTGTCAAACATTTCCTGAGTGAAAGGAAAATACAGGACTACTCTGCTATTAGGTGAAAGGAAACCCCTTGTTGTTGACAAGAATGTAATCAAAACTGTGCCTTAAGTGAGCTGCAAGCCTCATGAGTTCTGTTTTATTTGTTTTCTGCAATATAATCCTAATAAGGAGGCAGCCACCCAACTCAGCTGGCCAGACGAAACACTTACCTATTACAGCCCTCTCAACCTCAGATAGGATAACTAGAGCATAACTACTCTGAAGCAACACAATTATGAATTTCTTGAGGGGGAAAAAGGAGAGATAAGTGCATGGAAGTCAACTAACATGGCACATGGATAGTTACAGGCAGGAAAGGGTTAATCAGATTTTCATTTTAGATAGTTGCCTTAGTAACAATCAGAGAGCTCAGGCTGTATCTTTTCCATTTGTGGGGAATGTTTAGATTTACAGAGTAGCTTAGCTTATTATATACCTGCCTTGATTGCTGGATAAGGCCTGTGATTAAAAACAGAATAAGCTTCATTTTTATAATATTATAGAGAAAAAAGAAAACATTAAAAATGACATCATTGGTTGTCCAGTGTTCTGGCAAGTGAGTGATACTGAAACTCTCTGTCAACAAGATGTAGTGGTGAATTTGAGCTCTCTGAAAAGTTAAAATGTGTGAATGTTTTTTAACTTTGAATGAAAACAAGCCTGAATTTCACAGCTTTGGTTAGTCTGAGCTCTAAATATGGAGAACAGCTTAACATAGTGCAAGATACAGCTCAAATACCACATTTTCCTTGAAGCCTTTCCTGATCTCTCCAAATGTTAGTGTCTTCCCTCCCAAACTACTTTCTATTTAATTACTTTGTATATCTTCTTTTTACATTTATTCTCTGCATGTTGATCCATATATGGACTTCTTTCCCCCATTAGATCTTATACTCTAAGGACTTTTTGGTTCTTTCTATTTGTATCTCTACGGGCTAACACAGCACCCACCACTTAGTAGGTGTTTAATAAATACTTGTTGATTGATTGTATGTTGATTGACTGATATACCCTCATCCATGTGCTTAGGCTAAATTAGATTTGATTCCTAAAGAAGTCATCCATTTCATACTTTTAACTTAAGTTGAAAGTGCTATGTATTGGAAGCACTTCAAATTTAAACTCTTAAACATCCAAGTTAGTTAATTGCACCCAGGATTCCTCAAGGACCTGGTGCGGGATGCTGAAATATTACATTCCTTAATTTGTCCATAGGACCAAGCAGCTGCAATGTAAACTCACCACAGTGCTCTATGCATGGCCCTAAACCTCACCTGGGGAGACAGATCTCCTGAGGGCAAGAAAAACTCTGCAATCTGTTTGCCAGGGCCAGGTCTGTCTGGAGCAGCTGCTGCCAATTAGTGACAGGTGACATGTAGTAAGGGCCTGAGAGAGAAGGGACTGCTGGAGTTCAGATTTTTCAGAAAGTGTTCTCTCTCCCTCATGAGCAGGAGCATTCTTATGTGTGTATTTTATCTAGCTTCACTGTGACTCCCCAGCCATCTGTAAGTTTTTGTCAACAAATCTCAGGAAGACTACAAGCCAGTCCCTACAGACCCTGATTTTTACAGACCCACTCAAGTGGCCCTTTTGTCACTCTACAACTTTAAATGCCTGACTTATCAAACAACCCACATAATTATGTCATTCCATTCAGAACTGAGAGACACTAAAATATTGTTTTCAGAAAATGAAAGCCAGTTCTTAAAGACAATTCACTTGCTTTTTCTGGGCCTCAGTTTCCTCATCAGTAAAATGCTGGATTGTACAAGATGACATTTAAGGTACCTGATATCTCCAAATACATCAGTGTCCACCATGTTCTTCATTGCTGTGGTTCTAGTGTTCAGAACCATGATCACCATTGTGAAAAAACAACAAAATAACAACAGTTATGGAGCTTTGACAGAATCTGTGGGTTCAGGGCTTGAGAAGGAGAAAATTAAGTGGCCAGGAGATGTAAATAGACATGCTGAAGAAGGGATAAGTTGTCCATATAAATTCAAGCTTCCTTTCCCCGAATTGTTTTCCCACACAATGCCTGAAAATGATCAATTTGGTTATACCTTAAATTCCATAAACAAAAGCTTTCTTTGTGTCAAAGCAAGCATCCTCCTTTAAAAATGCAAATATATCTGCAAATGATAGGATTAATTTCTTTAACAATCAGCTACACAATAAGTGTGATTGAAAAAAGAAATATTCTCTTAGAGCTGAAAAAGAACTTAGTCTCCCTATATGTGGTTGAGATTAACTGCTCTCAAGCAAAAAAAATTTTAAAGATTTTTGTTTAATTTTCTTTGGGGAGTGGGATGGTTAAGCTCATTTAGGATCATGGAATATTTGGAATGTTTACTTATCTTGCCATAGTAACCAAAACAGAAATGCTAAAATGGAAGCGAAATATGGGGAAGAATGATTGAATTTGGACCAAGGGCATTAGGAAATGACATGAGGAGATAGTAATAGTTTTGGGGAATTACTCATAATAAATTTGACCCTTTTTTTTTTCTAAATCTAGCCCTGAACACAGGATTTAGTATGAAAACTTACTCCCTTCTCCTCTTCTCTGTACTGTATAACCTCTTGCTCTCAGGATTCAAAACTCAAGTTTGCTAATTCCACCACATGGATTAAACAGGTTTTTTATAAACTGGTCTAAGAGTTGAATGATGACTTTGTTTTGTTTTGCTTTCCCAATAGGAAAATGAGTTTCCACTTCAGTTAACTATCTTAACTGACTTCCACTAGGTTGGAATGGTCCAAGAATCTTCAGAAATTGCAGTCTGTACACATTTCACGCCATTTGTGTATATCAAGGAATAGTTTCGGAATATTGAGCGATCATTTAATGAACATTTAATTCAGTTTAAAACATGTTATAGGGGCAGCTAGGTGACACAGTGAATAGAGCACCGGCCCTGGAGTCAGGAGGACCTGAGTTAAAATCTGACCTCACACTTACTAACTGTGTGATCTTGGACAAGTCACTTAACCCCAATTGCCTTGCCTATCCCCCTGCCAAAACAAACAAACATGTTGTTGACTATTATTGACAGAAAACAAGCTATTATTATTTTGGTAGAGAGAGGAGTGATTTTTCAAATATCTATTAATATATGTAATTTTTTTTTCAGAGCCTGTGAATTTTCCCACACCCATTTTATCCCTCTTTCTACATGTTTAACTTGGGTTTCTTCATGTTTGTATGAATATGTGTGAAACCTTGAGGAATCAGCTGGGTGTTAGACCAGAAAGATGAATAGATAAATCAAAAAACTGAACCGGAGAGTGTAGTTTCCATTTTACTAAGGAGAAAGATGTGAAATATTAACTGCAAAGGGTTTGTTCTTAGCAGCATTCCTCTAAATTCATAGCTATAAGGAAAAATTATTCCCCTCTGCTGTTTTTTACAATATTGTTCTTGAAACTCTCAGCTTCCATGACACTTAAACTATACCACTTTTCCTCCTGTTTCCCCAACTGCTCTGTCTTTGTTTGTTATTCTAGCTTCATTTCTTCTTGTGTGATCTGAGAAACTTTTGCTCATGGCAATTCAGGCCCAAAATCTGGAAGTCTGTTTTGATGGACTTTGTCTGTATTCTGTTTAACTCTTAACCAAATGTTTGACACATATTTTGAGTCATTGAAGTATCTGGGATCTCACTGAAGGGAGAACTGCCTCCAGCAGTACAGATTGCAGCTCATATTAGTGCCTTTTTATCCTGTGCAGCACTTGACTAAATATTCTCATAATTCATCTTCTTGGGGGTGACCAAGCTTTTAAGAAGATTGCTTTTCAATCTTGTGACATTATATGAATACCAGTGGAGCACATGGATTTCTCTTTACTCTCATAACATCATAAACACACTTCCTTTTCCTTTGTACTGATATCTCTTAGGACAATTGAGATGCACAAGCCTTTGCTGATAATATGCTGCAGCCTATTTTTTTTTTGTTCTATTGTTTTTTATTGTTCCTTTAGTTTTAGACTGGCCATTTCTCACTACACCTTTCCTCCATTAAACTGTATCTTTTAACAAAGAAAAACACTTAAGCAAAACTGACCACTCACTGATTCACTAAGCCAATAACCATTCTTGAGGCTGGGTCTCTAAGTCCCCAAGGCTGGGAACACTTAGGTGCCCAATCTGCTTCTGATTAGTAAAGTAAATTTGAGCTTTTCCATTTCCAATCTGCCCCTTCTTGGACAACATGTTGCTCATTCTCCCTTTCATCCCTTACCCTACTTCTGGGCACTCAGTGGTACCAGACCTAGTGTGGACATCTGATCACCTTAGACCTCTGCATGCAGTTCAGAACACCTGAGATCAAGAGATATCATAGCCGAAACTTTCAGGTTTGGGGAATTAGAGTTGGGTACCAGCACTCCCAACTCCCCCATTAATTTTGTAGATGAAGAAATTGAGGCTAAAGAGGTTAAATGACTTCCCAAAGTCACAAAAGTAGCAAGTGACATAAATGGGGACAGTTTAATATATTTTCTCATATAATTCCATTTTTCCCAGAATGAATGAAATAATTCACAGATTCCATAACAGTATGTTATTAGCACCTGTCTTTCCACAGTTCCATCAGCATTGCCAATTCCTATCTTTTCTCATCTTTGTCACTTTGAGGAATATTATCTGACAACTCAGACTTGTTTTAATTTGCATTTGTCTAACAATTAGTGATTTGGAACATTATTTCATGTGATCGTTGTTAGATTGTAAATTGTTGTTTGAAAACTGTTCATATATTTTAGTCAATCTGCTGTAGTTTTGGAGGTCTTATTGTCATTTCTATATTGAACTTAGATCTATTTTTTTTTTTTGCTACAAAGGATATGTATTTTTCCCTCTCAATAGAGTCTCTTCTGATTCTAGTCACCCTCTTGTCTCTCCATGCTGCCTTTTGGGTGACCTACAACTTCTTTGAAAACTTTGATATTGTATATTTTACAGTGATAACAGGTGCTTATTGAATGATTAGAGTCATAGTTATTTAAAGATAAAAAATAACTTAGAGATCACTTAATCCAGTTCCCTCATTCTGCATTAAATGAATTATAGATTGTTTAACAACCTTCCCAAATTTACACATTTAATGGCCACCTGGGACAAGAATGTGGGTTCTCACTCTGGTTTATGTTCTTTTCCCACCCCATCAACCTTACTGTCACTTCTTTACAGATTGATTATAATCAGTTTTTGGTTACAGATCTTTGGTGATAGGCTGTATCTATGAAATGCCCTACATCAGATATAAACTGAAATAAAATCAGATGCTCATCCCAGATGATTTTTCTGGAATTATTTAGAAACTATTCTAGTTAATTAATTAGAATTTTCATTTTTTATCTACTAATTTACAAATTTTACAGAAACCTCAAGATTTCTCTGAAAAATTTTGAAGTATATTATATAGTTTAAGTGATAGATCTTCAGTCTATGTGTTTCTGTTTTAGAGGTACAGATTAGAAAATTGAAATGACCTGGAAGGTAAATGAGAAAAGAAGGTAAATCCAAGAATACTGAAAATATTCACCTCATGGTGATTTTAGTGTGCAAGAAAATGAATAAGTCATGAGTGCAGAAATCTAGAGTCACTGATATTCCAAGATCTTTTCCTGTTTCCTAATGGCTAAAGTGGAAGAAGTAGATTGGAAAGCACTGGATTTCAAGTCAAATGCTCTAGCTTTGGTGATCGTCTACTCCTCGTACAACTTTAAGGATAAAATGACTGTCTCAACCCAAATCTTTGTAAAATCGGGAGGTTGAACAAGATGAACTGAGGAATTATGGTACTAGAGAGAAGAGCACTGGGCTCAGAGTCAAAGGTACAAATAGCACTTCTGTTAATTACTATTTGTATGACACTTGAATGCTTTCTGCCAAAGTTTCCTCATGTATAGACCAAGGGAGGTTTCCAGATGACACCCTAAAGTCTTCTCTCTTGTTGAAGTATATGGTCCTTTGATCTCTAAATTCCATTCCAATTCTAAATTCTATGATCTGCAATATAAGTAAATTCAAAGTCATTGTTCTAATGTTCAAGAACCTCCATAATTAGATTACAGAGACTTTAAAATAGTCTACATTCCTTTGCTCTGGTCATACAGGATTACTTTCAGTTTCCTCATCAAACTCTCCACCTTCTTCCTGCCTTTGCTGATATTTAGGACACTCTCCTTTCTTTTCTTTACTTGCTGACAGTCCTAACTGTCCTTTAAAGCAAAACTCAAGTGCCCCTTCTATAAAATCTGATGTGAATCCTTCCACGTGTCTTTCTAAAATGACCTTTTTCCTAAAACATCACAAAGAACTTGTTTTCAACTTTTTCATATATTTTTATTTATATTATTATTTATATTATTATTATTTATATATGTGTTTACTGTTTTTACCAGTCTATTTGTGTACCATGTCTCCTCACTAAATTGTACACTCTATCAAAAGGGAATGAGTTTTATTTAAATCTCATTCATTTTCTAGCACATTTCTCAGCACACAGTGAGGAATTAGTAAATGTTTAACTTGAAATGTGCATTGATTAATTAAATTATTTAGCTTTTTTTAAAAAGTAAAACTGATTCTGAGACACATTACTTCATCTTAAAAGTGCTCTGGAGCTCTTAGTACCTGCTTAGAAATGAGGGATTAGAATTAAAGCTGCCCAGGGCTGAGATGTTTCTTTCCTGGATTCTCCCCCAGCCCAAGCACTGAAGTGGAGCAGATAAGATATCATAGAATCTGTGAATCTCAGCATCTGAAAGAGTTTCATAATCCATACAGCCCAACCTATACCTGAATAAGAATCCTTAATAGAACATTCCCAAATAAGTGATCATGTGGCCTTTGCTTACCATTATCAGTGCTTTTCCTAAAATATATTATCCAGAATGGATCTAGAGGTTATCTGATCTGGACAGCATACAATGCATCTGTCACCCTTGACACTATTTCTCTCAATGCAGACAAAAATCACCCTTGTTTTTTGTTCTTTGGGGGTTATTTTGTTGTTGTTGGTGGTGGTGGTTTGTTTTTTTTTTATCTTACTTTTGGCTTACATTTAGTTTAATCTCTGTTAGATCTCCTAAACCTCTTTTCACACCCAGATAATCACCCAGCTGGCATGTACGATCTTCTAGTACATATGAAATTGAGTTTTTGAACCCAAGTGTGAGACCTTACATTTGTACATATTGAATTGTATCAGTAAGTCAGATCAGCATTCTAGACCATTAAGATATTTTGATGCCATTTGCCATTCAAATGTATTAACTATTTCTTCTAACTTTGTGTAATTTACAAATTTGATAAGCATCATTTTATCCCCTTAACTGAATAATTAGTAAAACTGTTAAAACTCCACAGGACCAAGATAGAACCCTTGTAGTACAGTACTAAAGATTTACTTTCAAAATGGCAGTGACTTATTTATTAGTCATTCAAAAAGTTCCAAAATACTTAATTCCATATGTGTCTAGCTCCCCATTTCCCGATATATTCCGAAAGGATAACATAAGAGGCTTTGTCACATAGAAGCTAATATATATACCATATCCATTATGTCTTTCCAAGAGTTCTGTGTTTCATCTGGATTTTAATGAACTACAAATGCATTGAGTTAACAGCATGATATACATCCAAAAAAAGTAATGTAGTTTTAAACTGAAATAATAGAGATCCAAAGTCCAAGAGTAGGTAACTTATATACTGCAATGGTTAGACCACATCTTTAGCATTGTGTTCAGTACTACATATTAGGAAAGACTTTATTAATGTGGTGTAGGTTCAGAAGATAGTACTGAGATGGCCAATAGTAACTCATAGGTCACCTAGTACTATGTCTTCGAGAAAATTATAGGTCAGAATGGTTATGTGGCTAGAATGAAGTCACAGAGGTAGCAAAGATGTTCAGTATCCAACAAATGTTGATTGAGGGAATTAAGGTTAACCTATGGAAGATTATTGTAGCTGGTTTAGGTACTTGAGGTGCTGTTTTTGGAAGAGGGGTTAGAATTGTGCTTCTTGACCCAAAACTCAGAAATAAGAGCCATGAATGCAAGGAGGGCAATTTAGACCTGTTAGAAAGAAAACCTTCCTATTAATGAAAACTTTTAATTCAGAAGTGGTCTGGGATGCATTGGGGATGGGCAGGTACATTCCCTTTCCCCTTTGATATCTAAGAAAAGGTTGGATGATCACTTGGGTGTGTTATAGAAAGGATTCTTCTTTAGGTATAGGCTAGACTACACTGTCTCTGACATTTCTTCAGACTTCTGAGACTCTGGAATTCTGGGATTCAATTGAGAAGAATGTAGAGTACTTGGAGAACCTCCAGAGGAAAGCAGCAAAAAATAGAAGTTTGAGAAAAGAATAAGGTTAAAGAAATAAGATTTTGTTTGTCTTGATAAGGATAAGGTTGGCAATCTGCCTCCAAGAACTGTTTGTGAATGGCTATTATATTGAGTTTGAATCTTTCTTTTCACCAGAAAAAGTCAATATAAAAGGGGGCTTAAATTAGAGTAGGTGAGATTAAGTTAAAACATTCTAAAAAATTTGTTTTTGGAATCTAGTAGCTTCCCAAGACTTTCTCTAGGCTGATATTGCTTATCTTCCACATATTTTCTGCAGTGGGTCCCCAATACTGTCAGAGCCAGCCAATGCAAAGCATTCTCTTTCCTCCCAAAAAATTTTAGCTTCACTTAATCTTGATTTATTATAAAATTTAGAAATGCAAGGATTTTTATTCCAAATTATTCTTCCCTCGACCTACAATAGTTTGAAGGACACACTAAGGTAAAATATGAACATTCCTTCTTCTTTACTTCATATTATTTTAAACATTCTTTCTCCAGTTCACAAAGTTAACTTTAAAAAATATTGCTAATGGGCAGTATCCAAAACCAGACTTTTTATTGTTTCTGTTGCATCCCACACAACTTTTTCACCCAAAGTCAGCAAATCTCTAGTGACTGTGAAAGTAAGAAGTTTCTATTAGAGTCCCATCCATAAGAATCCAATTTCTTAATTTTCCTTTATGATTATTTTGAAAATGGTGGTGGCATTCCTCGGTTGTTTCTTTGTTTCTAGAGTTTTGGATCTATTATGCACATGGTAATACATAATCATAATCATGCATTCATGATGTTTGTGCTGATTTAACTGAGAAATCAGGTGAGAAAGCTAATCTCCAAAATACATGCTATTTTCCAGCCATCTAGATTCTGAGCAAAGTTGTTTGTTGGGTCTTACTAGCACCCAAACTTTATATCTACTAGTCCCACTGTTGAACTCCTCATTATTACTCTCTTGTACCACTCCACACCCTTGTCCCTTTCTATCAGATCTCAATTTTTATGACAGAAAAAAGTGTGAGTGCATTTCCATTCATGTAATAGATTTAAATTTTTTTTTAAATGAGGTGTTATTTTTTTCAGATTCCCAAATGCAATGAAAACACTTCATTCTGTTCCACATATGTTAATGGACTTTATAACTATGAAGACACAGAGTTCTTTTCTATTCCTGAGTAGCTGTTATCAGTAGGAAAAATCCCTGAGTTCCCTACAGGGATGGTATACACTCTTTTTCACATATCTATGGGGCAGAGTGTGAGGTTTACAGTGGAGGCGGAAAAGTATTCATGTTTTATGAGCTATAGAACTATTTTACTTGTATAACAATAATCATGAGATCCTAGACCCCATGATAATTCCAGCTGGAAGAGACTTTGGAGATTATTTGTCCCTACTACCTAATTTTACATAAATAAAATGAGGCCCAGAGAGACCAAATGATTTGTGTAAAGTGGGTATGTCACATCAGTAACAAGTAGCAGAGCTGAGATTTGAACCTACATTCTCCAATCCCAAATCCTATGTTCTTTTAAACTCTACTAAGCTTCCTCCCCATCAGTAATTACTGAGGGCCTACCATATGCAAGACATTATAATAAGTCAAAGAAATATCAAACATAGTACTACTTGCTGTCAGAACCTCTCTGTTATGTTTCACTTGTTAGTTCAGAAGCTAGGATTAGAATTACAGTGATAGGTAAAAATGAAAACAAATATTCAAAGAAGTCAGAAAGAAGGTAGGAAAAAGGAAATATCATTTCCCCACCTCTTTTCAAAATACATTTGTGTTTAGCATGACATTTCATACTGGATTCATTGATCCCTTGCTCAATGAGTTCCAGTTCTCTGTTACCCTAGGCTCAAATAGAAATTCCTATTTGATGTTTAAAGCTCTTCATAATCTTCCTACCTTTCCAGGCATTTTACATGACCCTCCTCCATATACTCTACATTCTAACAACACTGGCCAACTTGTAGTGCTTTGAACATGGCACTCTAACTCCAATCTTCATGCCTTCACAATAACTGTCTTCTACATTTGGAATGTTCTACCTCTTTATTTTTCTTGACTTCCTTCAAAACTAAGTTCAAATCTCAACTACTTCAGAAAGCCTCTCCTGCCCCCCCCCCCGCCCCAGTTGCTAATGTTTTCCCTATTTGGACTGCCTTCTATAAACTCTGTGTATTCCTTATATCCAGTTCTTTGAAAACAGGGACTGTTTTTGCCTTTCTTTGCATCTTTAGCACTTAGCATAGATCCTAGTGTGTGGTGAGTGTTTAACAAATTTTTGTTGATTTGAATTAATCATCTGTGGAGCCAAGGAAGGCTTCCTTGAAAAGATAGTGCTTTAGCTGGCCTTTCAAGTTGCATGAGAATTCAACAAATGGAGAAAAGGGGGAACAGGTGAAACAGTAAAAACAAAAGCACAGAAGTGGCCCAGGTCAGGATGTTTACAGAAAACAATGAGTAGCTCATTTTTTCTTAATCATAGAGTATGTAGAAGTAAATAATATGATGTAAGGTCAGAAAGGTAGAACCTGATTTGGAAGGCCTTTAATGTTACCTAAAAGAACTTAAATTTTATTTGAAAGATGGTAGGGAAGGATTAAAGGTTTCTGTGCATAATGACATGATTAGATTAGGTCATTACTGGAAAGAAAAACCTGGCAAGGGTTGGGGGTATACAACTATAATCCCTACAACTTGGGGAGGCTGAGACTTGTAGATCACTGGAGCTCAGGAGTGCCGATGTGCAGTGGACTAACCTAATTTAGTGTTTGTGTTGATTCCAGAATCAATATGGCAACCACCAGACTGCTTTAGGAACTTGAGAAATAATCCATGTCAGGAATGGTACAAATCAAAGCTTTCATGCTAATCATTAGTGGGATGGAGCCTGGGGCAGGACAAGCATATATTAAGAAACTACTATGGTCCAGGCACTGTGCTAAGGTCTTTATAATTATTATCTCTTTCTATCCTCATAACAACCTTGGGAGGTAGGTGCTAATAGAATCCCTATTTTACATCTGAGGAACTTTGAGCAGATATAACTCATGTCACCCAGCTAATAAGTGACTGAGACTAGATTTGAACTCAGGTATTCTAGACTCCAGGCAAAGTGTTTTATCATCTGTACCACTTTCCTGCTTAGACCATGACAGACCACTGCTCTTTCAGCCTAGAGACAAACACATAGACACCAAGGTGGGGATGGGGAGGGGAGACAGGTAG
>NW_027187460.1:55302538-55304113 GCF_028583685.1 Petaurus breviceps papuanus | reverse complement strand
TTTACAGATAAAGAAACTAAGCCAAACAGGGTTAAGTGACTTGCCCATGGTCACACAGCTAGTAAGTGTCTGAGGTTGGATTTGAACTCAGGAAAATGAGTCTTCCTGACTCCAGGCCTGGTACTTTATCTACTGCACCACCTAGCTGCCCTAGTTATAAAAGTAGACATGTGGGGGCAGCTAGATGGCACAATGAATAGAGCACCAGCCCTGGAGTCAGGAGGACCTGGGTTTGGATCTGTATTCAGACACTTAACACATACAAAAAAACTAGCTGTGTGACCTTGGGCAAGTCACTTAACCCCAATTGCCTTCCAAAAAGCAAAAAAAAAAAAGTGGACATGTGAAAAAATAAAATAAAACTTATACACTGCATAGAAAGATTGCCTCAAAATCAGGAAGTCCTGGTTCAAGTCCAGTCTTTAACATATATTGACCATGTGATGCTGATCAAGACACTTGCCGCAGTGGTCCCAGGAAAGTCTCTAAGGGTATAAGTTGCAGAATTGCCACTATCATAGAAAAAGGAAGTTTCCTTACTAAATGACCCCTACAGCAATGAAATCACAAGACCATATCCCCCCAACCAGGAAAAACAAGAAAAATCAAAACTATATGTAGGCATGCGTGTATGTAATAAAGTGTGTGTAAATACTTCTTGTAAATATACTAGAACACTTTGCCTGAATCATAAAGAAGATTTTTTTTCTGTCAAAAATGGAGTTCCTATTTGATCTTTACTCTGCTTCTGCATTCCTGTTAATGGTCTTTATAGCTCTATTTTAATTCTCAACTGACAGAATATTCCCCCAAACATTAAATTTATAGACATTTGAAATGTTCGGAAAACCACTGAAAAACACTTATGTAGCATGATGCAATTAGCATTTACTAATAGCAGCCAAGGATCATGCATAATGTAACATTGAAACTGTTAACTACTGTTATCAGAGAATCACGGATAAGCACTATTATCAGGCTTATCAATTATCATGGAAGATAATTTATTACCTTGCTTTTATGGACATTAGGCGGAGATCTTTAAAACCATTCCTAAAGAGATTCCTTTTGGCTTTAACAGCTTCCCAAGAGAGTGATTCAGTCATCTATAGATATGGCCATTGATTTTAGAATATACTGGGGCTGTAGAATCATGTACAGGGATTTGGAGGTGGTAATAAAGGTTGCCACTGCTCAATTTCATGTGAACTCTAACCATCCTTTATATTGTTTGGTAGACTGTAACTGAATAGAAGACATATTCTAGTGGAAGTTAGAGGGAAAATTGGGCTTAAGATAATGAGATATATGCATATATTTATATAGCTAATGAGTAACCTCTCACTTAAGGTCTTTAAGCAAATGTCAGATGAGCACTTCTCCTGAATGTTGTAGGAAGGATTCTCCCTCAGGTTTGAGTTGGACCAGATGGCTCCATAGGTCCCCTTGGGCTTCCAGGTTGTTGTTTATGTGAGGGTGTGCTCTACTACCATTACTCTTACCCATTCTCCAACAACCACTTCTATTTTATCTATCTATCTATCTATCTATCTATCTATCTATCTATCTATCTAT
>NW_027187460.1:55280533-55302528 GCF_028583685.1 Petaurus breviceps papuanus | reverse complement strand
TATCTATCTATCTATCTATCTATCTATCTATCTATCTATCTATCTATCTATCTATCTATCTTTCTATCTCTTTCTATGTATCTGTCTTTCTCTCGATGACATATTATATGTTCATACATAAATAGATGTGTAGATATCATCTATATATACACATATATCACTATACGCATATGTAAATTTTATACATATATTTATATGAGAGTATTCTCATTAAGTTAAAAAGTGAGATTATATTAATTTGTTACTTTTTACTTAGAATCATGCAGAGAAAAAATTTGGATTACAGTTTTTTAAAAATTAAAATTTATCCCTTAAAAAATTATAGAGAAAAAAGGAAGCGTTTTCCTTTTACACATTGTATTTACTCTCTACATTTCATATAATTCTTTGGAATATCAGAATACTTAATTGGCTCTAACATCTGTGCCCCAATAGAGTTATAGACTTGTGACTAAATCTTTATATCCTATAGAAAAACAGACTTTAGTTCTCATTGACTGAAGAACAGAAGATCTAATAATTACATAGTTCTATGAACTTTATATCTAAATATCAATGTGTGATTCAGTAGTTGTCCACTGTACCCTACTATTTATATGTGTGCAATAGAATTTATAAAAAAATCAAGCTTATTTTTAATAGGAAGTTATTTCTTATATGAGCACTAAATTCAAGATAATCATATTCCTTTATCTGGAAATCTGATTAATATACTTGTGTGGGCTATTTAAATACTCTTGTTGTTCAATCATTTTTCAGTCATGTCTGACTCTTTGTGATGCCATTTGGGGTTTCCTTGGCAAAGATACTAGAGTGGTTTGCCATTTCTTTTCTTTCTCCAGCTCATTTTACAGATGAGGAAACTGAGGCAAACATGATTAAGTGAAATGCCCAAGGTCACACAGCCAGTGTTTGAGGCAAAATTTGAACTTGGGAAGATAAACTATTCCTGATTTCAGGCTTAGTATTCTATCCACTGTGCTACCTAGGGTAATGCATACACTTGATTTTTTTTTTTTTAGGCAGTTGAGGTAAAGTGACTTGCCCAGGGTCACAGAACTAGTAAGTGTCTGAGACCGCATTTGAACTCAGGTCGTCCTGATTCTAGGGCAGGTGCTCTATCCACTGCACCACCTAGCTGCCCCACTAGAGTTCTTTAAAAGATTAAAATGAGGGACCATTAAGTAGCTAAATACTATCAAAATAGAAAAAACATAGGGGTATTAGAAATATATAATTTACTTCTTTAAATTATTGAATACATTAGTTTTATCACATAGTTAACTACAACCTCAGGGTGTTTTGTTTTGACATTATTGAATATGTCTTAAGGGCATTAGATCCTTTCCCCAGCTGTACCCTTACAATACATTAGATAGCCAGATGTTTCCATTGGATCAATGGAAACCCACCTCTATCTTTCCCTCATTGCAATCTGTTACTTCACAAGAATATCCTGGGAAGGGACAGCTAGGTGGCACAGTGAATAGAGTACCAGCCCTGGGATCAGGAGGATCTGAGTTCAAATTTGATTTCAGACATTTAACACTTACTAGCCAGGTGGCCTTGGGCAAGTCACTTAACCCCAATTTCCCACCTTCCCCCCTCTAAAAAAAAAGCAAAGAATATTCTGGGAAGCAAATGGAAGGGAAGCTTTATTGCTTGAGTTCATCTTATAGTCTATGCTTAAAGTAGAAACTAGAGGCTTCCCACCCCTGTTTCTGGAAGAGTATACTAATCAAGTCACATATTCTAATGTTTATGTTCCCAAAACAAAGGTTTCCAATACCTGAAGCACTTATGATTTCAACACTGTGGCTATTTTCTCCATCAATAATACAAATGGCAACTGCTCGGTGAATTGTTGTAGTGAATGGACTTTTAATAATTGCTATAGCCTCACCCCCACCCCTGAAAAAAAAAGCTCATTATATCCTGACTAATCTAGCAATTAGCTCCTACAAATTTTTGCTAAGGTGGTTTTTGGACAACACACATAGCAATTTTCTGGGCCTGTACACATAGCATTTCTTGTTTGATAGGACCTGCCAAAACTTTTCTTCTATTGGCATAGTATTTAAGGACTCCAGGTCACCTCTATGCCATGGTATGTGGTATCAGAATAGGGTTTAGCAGAATTTGCCATAGAATTAACATAATACTTCTGTACATACTGATTAAATTTTCAAAAAAAAAACAATGACATCTGTAGTCATGCTTAGAATTTCAACTTTGTTCACTCCATTTGTACACTTGCAATTTCTTCAAAATTGCAAACTCTCTTGCTAATTAGCATATCATTACTAGAACTACTGTTACATGACATCTGCCCAAGTTAGCCTTCTACCCTTTAACCCATTCATTTGCCAAACTTGAGTATATTGCACCTGTCATCAAGTAATACACTTATACTTACTTTCTCTTCCTTAAGTGGTCATCATGAACTAAATGCCTAGAATGGACGGTATTGGCAATTCCCTCGATATTTTTCCTTTCACATGTATTGAAGCTTTGATTGCTTTTCTCCTTCTTTGGACATATCTTTACAATTTGAAAATTTCTTCATGGACTTGTAGAATTCAAGAGTTAAAGGGTCATGTGACCCAATCTAAAGCATGAATCACTTTAATATCAATGATGAGAAGTCACATATATGTGTGTGCACACTGTCCACCTGACCTTCAGGATTTGAAAGAGCTTCAATAGCTTTAGAATTGGATGTCTTCCACAGCTTATTTTTATGTGGTTTTTGGGTAGATGGGAAGTAACTCTGAGACCAACTCTTTCATCTTACATATGAAGAAACTGAAGTCCAGGGAATTAAAATAACTTACTCGAGGTCACACAAGTAAAAGGAAGATTTAAATCCAAGACCTCTAACTCCAGCACCACTACTCTTAGGTGTTATATCAGAAAAAAAATCTCTCTCAGATTGATATGTTAATAGCACTGAATATACCTGCTATACCAAAAACTGTACAAAAATAAGACCTAGTATTTGTATAGTGTCTTAAGGTTTACAAAGTGCTCCATAGTTGATCCTCATAACAACTCTTAATTATGTGCTGTCATTATCTCCATTTTACAGATGAGGAAAGTGAGGCTGCCTTTTTTTTCAAGTTTCCATTCATCTAGTTCAGGCTCAACAGTCCACAATATTTCAGTTGTTGTTGTTGCTGTTTGTTTCTTTTTCTGTTTTAATGCTTCAGTTAAGCCAAAATCCTGGTTAAGTGACTTGTCTAGGATTACACAGCTAGTTAGCATCTGAGAAAAGATTTCAACTCAGGAGGTCCTGATTTTGAGTCCAGCATCCTATACACTATATCACGTACCTGCCTCAAGAGATTCTCCCAAGAGCATAGTACTTTTCAAGCACCATGTTACTTCCAGAGCTGTATAGATAACATTGGACTTAATAGAATTCATAACTTTTTGCTTGGAGGAGAGTGGTTGTCATCTGGAGCCAAACATAAATAGAGGCTATGAGAGAGTGCAACCAAGCATGTCCCTTAGAAAGGCTAGTAGTTCATATTGTTCCTGGAATACAAAAGGATACCAAATCTTTCAGTATCTCTGTTCTTTAATTGTGTTTTGCATCTGTAAATATAAAAACAGGTTCCATTACTATGTGTCACTTTGAATAACAGTTTTGTTATGTTTCTAAAGAACATAAAATGATTGTTTCTATTTAGTGGCAAATATCTCTTTTAAAATGAATTGTATTTATTGAAGAACTATTCATGCTGCCATGTTTTACAAGATCATTATTTCTCAAGCTGAAATTACTTAGTTAAATAATGGCTTGAGATATTCTTTCCTAAGTTTTGAAAACCTAAAATAAAGACATCTTAGTGTTATAGAATATTTAAAATGATAAATCACTCTCATATAATTAGCATCAACTTAAAGAGTATGATTATGGTACTCATCAGCCAAGAATTCCAGAATTCAGGTTTAATCAACTTGCTTCAATAATCCACCTGTTCTGAATTTCATAGTCCAAATATTTTGCCATGAATGTACAAACATTATGATGGAGACTAGCAGAAGTCAAGTAGGACATCTTCACTGAAGCAACTAGAACTACACTAGAAGTTAAATATTGTAATCATTGGAGCCTCACGGTATTTCTTGTCATAAGCTTCTGCCTTTAATTTAATTCTTTATCATACTGTTTCCATTGTATGAAAATCATTACATATTGTGCTTTTCAAATATCATGGGATTCTGTTTTTTTATAAGTGTGCAGACTAAGTGAAACCACTTTAATAGCACCAACCCAGAATTGTGTTAGTTTGTCATGGGTCCCCTCTCTACATTCCATGGCCCTTTCCTGGACTGCTACTTTAATAATATACATGATGTCTTTCCTGTATGAACTTTTGGAAGTTTTTGAAACTTTAATGTTTTTCAAAGAGGTAAATCAACTTACCACATAGTTTTGCAGAGATAGTCTAGGAAAAAAATTCAGTTTCCTGACTCCAGGGCTGGTGCTCTATTCACTGTGCCATCTTGATACCCCCCAAAAAATTCAGTCTCAAAATCTCATTGAGGGACTTTCTTAGATGGGTGACATGTCCTATTAGATATCTTAATGTAATTACAGAATATAATTTATTATATTTTCAGTGGCAACAGTTTGAGAAACACACACACATATACACACATCTGAAAACACTTTTCATCGGTTATAGAAGAGCCTTTGATATAAAATATAACATAAAATCTATTGTTTCATAATTAGAAAAGTAATAGAGCTGACCTTACTGGTTCACAATAGAACTTTGTGGTTGCTATATGGAGGTACAAAAATGTCATGTTCTTTTGTGAAAGAATTAACAAACCTCTAATATGTAAGCCATTCATTCACACTTTTCCCCAGGTGCACAACTTACTATTTTATATGCTTTCCCATGTCATTTCTTTAAATTGACCCAAACATTGTGCTTTCTATTGGAAAAATATCAAGTTATGAGTTTTGCAGTTCCATTTAATCCAGTAAGTATGTCCTATCTTTATACATAAATCTTTGCTTTGGTCAAAAAATGATTAAATAATGTGGCCACCATGTATGGGGGCTTTCTTCCATACTAAAAGTTTCTTTCTATCCTAGATAGTCCAAAAATTTATGTGACTCTGCTCTACAGCATAGCAATCTGACTCAGAGGATGTTTAAATTGATATTTTGTGGTACCAGAGACTGCATGGAGTCAGAGTGTGAGTGATACAGCACCTTGTCAAATTGCATTTGAATTAAATTTCAGTGTGGAGAGCTGCATGGATACATTAACTGAAATTTCCACAATGAAGATTTTTTTTTCCTCTAGAGGCACATGATCAATTCTCATACAAGATCATTTTCCTTTAGGTTTAGGGAATAATTTAGAATTGAGGGCATCGGACCTTTCTCTGAGGTCCAGGCATTTTTTTTCTGGTCCTGATTATGAAAACCTGACATCTATAGCAAACCTGTGACATTTCTACATATATTTATATGTGTATCTAAGGAAAGTGGCTATGAATTGGTAACATAATGGTGTTTCGCTGGGCAAAACTGGGTTTTGCCCTCACAGTATTTCTCAGTTATGGAATCACACAGGCAGAACATTTTCATCAGTTGCACTGAATCTCTGGGCACTGAATTGAAGCTCTGTAATCAGGTTTTTATATAATTTCCCAAAGCAAAGTCAATAAAGACCAACTTTTTTTTTCCTTTTCCTGACGTTGATGTTCTGTAAGAATACAAGTAGTGTCAGGTTGTCCTGGTTCGGGCTCTCCTGAGATTTCTTTCAGTTTGTACTCTTCAAAGGAATCACTGACAAACAATTCAGAAGAGAATTAGAAATCCCTGAAATAACATTATATCATCAATTGTATAGTTTAGAATGCCTCTCTATTCTCTTACCTTGGTGCTTCCTAGTTTTATCTCCATTAACCTCTTGACTTTGGAATAAACATTCATTGAGAGCTACCTCCTTTGTTGGTACAGTTAACTTGAAAGGTTAGTGGAAAGTGGATGCTAGTTTGACCTGTTTTATCAACATTAGATGAGTCTAATTGTTCCTTAGAAATAAGACTTTTGCCCCATTTTGTCCTTTTCAAATTTGTCTAGTCGTTGGCTGTCAAAATGTGAAACTTCAGGCTTAAATAGTAACTCAAAATGCAGATTTTTCAACTTTCCATTCATCTGGTGCAGGTTCAACAGTCTATAACATTTCAGTTTTTTTTTTTTAATACTTCAGCTTAGCCAAAGTCCTGGGCTTGGATTGTATGCCTTGAATTGTTTCTCTTTCTCTATCTCTCTCTCTCTCTCTTTCTCTTTCTCTCTGTCTCCCTCTCCCTCCTCCTCACCTTGTAAATAGCGAAAAAATATTAGTATAAGCTTGCTTTAAAAAGCCATATTTAAATTCTTACAGGAAAAAATACATTTATATGTAATTGTTGAAGAGGTTTTGTTCTCTTTATACCTACATGTTATATGACTGTAGCAAAATATTACTTCTGTCAGAATAAGTTTGGATTGTGCAGGGATTCCACCAGAGAAGCTCTTTCAGAATGATGTTTAATCAGCACTTTCACTTTGTAGTGTTGATGTAGTGTGTGTTGTAGTGACTGTCTTTTCAGAAATTATATCTCAAATTCTAAAATGTCCATTTATCCTATTGGCAACAATGGTATGTGCTGGGGGAAAAAGCCACTTCTGGGGGCACCTCTGCCTACCTGAGGAAGGCAAGCAGTGAGCCCAACTATGAGGCTAGCATTTGTGCATATAAAATTTAGATTAGCAGATGTTATAACCAAGAGCAAAGTGGCTCACAGGAATATCTGAGAAGGGGTACAGAGGGTTTCATCAGACTCCTAGGAGGGGTCTATATCATAAAAAAGGGTTAAGGAACCTAGCTCTGGAGAATTTCAAAAACTGGCAATGGGCAATGAATTGGAGAAATCATACCTGCCCTAAGTTCTCTCCTCTAGTTTACATCTCTACAGGTTCATCCATCATTTTTCATATGATACAGTTTTTAAGACTTTCTATCCTACAACCTTACTGTTCTTTTTTGCATGTTCTCTACTTTGTCCTAAAAAAAGGGCTCTGCCCATTTCCTTCAGAAAAAGAATGAAGGGCTTGCTCAGTTGCTGACTGGCTGTCAGGAGTATGGTGTGTATACTCATGAAGCTAAGGCACTCTAGGGTGATACCGTGTTTCCCCAATAATAAGACCTATCCCAAAAATAAGCCCTCCCCTTGCTGTGTAAGATTCCTCTAAAATAAGCCCTCCCCCGAAAATAAGCCCCATTGAGATTGCTACTGTAGTGAAGATGATCCCCTGCGCTACAGGCTATATACCTCTGTATGCACCCCCCCCGCCCCCCACCCGGTGAAACGCACACCGCGCTCCGAGCTGCATCCAATCAGAGCTGCAGCAGTGAGCGCGTCATCCTGTTCTTCCCCAGTGATTTGCTTATTGAATAAAGGTACATTTTTTGGTTCACATTTACCTGTTTATTAAAATTGCTGTCAATGTTCATTAAAATAAGCCCTCCCCTGAAAATAAGCCCTCTGGTGTTTTTCTGTCCAAAAAATTTAATAAGACAGTGTCTTATTATCGGGGAAACATGGTACTGAAAGAATTATAGAAGCAAAGAAATAACTTTCCTGTTGTCCTCTGCAGTAGGCTAAGCATGTATCTTGTATTATTTCAGCTCTGGACATCATGTTTTAATGAGCTTTTTTTGAGGACAAAGGAGAGAACATGAAGAAAGGACAACCAGATTGTAGGATAGAGTCTTTAAAAAAGCTATATCATATGAAAAATGATGGATGAATCTGTAGAGATATAAACTGGAGAAGAGAACTTAAGGGCAGATATGATTTCTCCAAATCATTGCCCACTACCAATTTTTGAAATACTCCAGAGCTAAGTTGCTTAAATTTTTTTTAATGATATGGACCCCTCTTGGCAATATGGTGAAGCCCTGTGGACCCCTTCTCAGATAGGTATATTTCAAATGAATAAGATAAAACACATAGGACTATAACAGGAACCAACCATATTAAAATAAAGTTATCAAAATGTTAAAAAAAAAGTTCATGAACCCAAGGTTAAAAACCTATTCTGTTTCATTAGTGAAGCTACTCCTTTCAATGATGACTGATCACAACTCCTCTGCTCCTGTCCATCCTGTGCAACTCTCTTACTTCTGAAAGTTCAACAGAGGGGCTCTACTCAAAATAAATCACTCAGATGCATGAAAAAAAATCTCTTTTGCTAATATATTTCCTTGACATTTATCATTAGCATTTATTTTCCTTCAAAATGCCTTGTTTGTAACGTGCTATTAGCTAGCCTATGTCCAGCAAGGGACTTTTTGTTTCCCCCCCCCTTTTTTTTTGCTTTTTTTTGGAGGTTTAATTGCGGTTAAGTGATTTGCCCAGGGTCACATGGCTAGTTTTTGTGTTAAGTATCTGAGACTGGATTTGAACTCAGATCCTCCTGACTCCAGGGCCAGTGCTCTGTTCATTCTACCACTTAGCCGCCCCTTTGTTTCCCTTTTGATGATGCTCAATTTAATTATTCAATAAGTAGTATTCCATAACTTAAAGTCATGCAACATCCATGAGGGGTCCATGGTATTTAAAAAGTGACTCTTCATTGGGGGAGGGGAAAGAGAAGAAAACAGTATCATTAGAATAATTTCGTAATTTCCCAAAGACAATTCTTCTTACTTTTTTCTTCCAGGTCAGTTCTAAATTAATCTCATTTTCCATTTGTAGTGTTTGACCTAGATGGTGTGTGTGTTGATGGGGGGGAGGGGGTGTCAACATGCACATACTAATTATTTACTAAATTTCAGGCACTGTCCTAGGCACTGGCAATATAAATACAAAAATTAATCAATTCTTGCCCTCCTGCCCTGAAGATCTTACATTATAACAGAGGAGATAATAATACATACATACCCAAGTGTGTGGACAGCGTATAAAATATGAATATAAAATAGCTTTGGGATTCAGGGTACTATTAGAAGGTGGCATCATGAAAGGCTAAATGTAGAAGTTGGCACTTGAGTCTTAAAGGAAGACAGATTCTGAAACGTAGAGTTGCACAGGGAGTACATTTCAGGCTTAAACTACAGCCATGCACAGACACAGATATGGGATATGGAGCATCACATGTCCAGATCAATTAATAGAGCAGTTCAGCTGAATTTCAGTGTACATGAAGGGGAGGAATGTGGAAAGGTACTGGGAAGATTGGAATGAAACATATTGTGAAGAATTTAAATGCCAAAAAGAGAACTTTATATTTGATCCTAGTGATAACAAGGACTCACTGGTGTTTACTGAGTAGGGTGTGTGACATGGTCAGCCTAGGGTGCTTTAAGAAAATATGGAGGATGGATTAATGTAAGAAGAGGCTTGAAATAACAAGATCAAATATTATAGTCATTCTGGGTAGAGGGAATGAGGGTCTGAGCTAGGGTCAGGTCATGTGAGTAGAGAAGAGAATAAACTAGAGATGTGGTGGGGATCAGAACAAGATAACTTGGCAAGTGATCAAAGAATAAGGTGAATGAAACTAATGAGTGAAAGCTGTGGGTCATCCATTAAACTTCACAGCTGTATCTTGTCTAAAACAGTGATCTCCAAAGTAGTAGTACCTGGGCCTCTGTGAAGGTCATTACCCTGGCACCAAGAGCCATGCGGTCATTCAATCAAAGGTTGTATTGAATACCACCTTCCCTAAAACAGATCATCAGCATCATGTTTGTCTCCAATCCAACCACATCTGCTCTCATCCTCATACACTCTTCTATTCCTCCCTCTCTTTCTGGTGTGCAAGCTCCCAACCTCTCTCCCTTTGAGCTTCTAGCCTCTCAGGGCAGTTATAACATAACACCTTACTTGGACACCCTTGAAATTGTTCTTGGACTTAATGTCTTTGGTGTAATGTCATCAGAAATAGATGTCTCTTGGGAATTCCAAGTTCTATGATCATTCCCTACTCAACTTAAATTCTGTTTTATGTGTCCTCCATTACAACAGCAATCATCCATGGTGAAAATGCATCTCTTTGTTTTATGCTTTGCTTAATATACCTAACTTCAGGATGAGATAGACTTCAAACAACAGCCTATTGATTACTTATTTCAAAGAATCTTAACACATACCTGTGAAATACATTATTGGAGGAGAATCTTTAAAGGCAAAATTCAATTCCTCTGAATCAAATACCTTTTCTATGGTAAACAAATAAACACAGCAGAATCTTGTATTCTCTATATTATTCCATCAGTTTTGTGATAGTAAGGATATAGTAGAAAGGATGTGGTCTTATCTAATATGTCACTTGTGAATGTCTATCTGTTTCCTACTAAAAAAACTCATCCAGAATGTCCTCAACACTTATGTACATCATGATTTTAATAACCATATGTATGGGAAAGTAGGTATGTGGGTCAGTCACTGACATTCTTTCTCTTCACATATTTTCAGAGTTGGGAGGGACCTCAATGGTCACTTAGCCCAATCCACACACAAACGGAATAACCACCATAACATACCCAACAAACAGTTGCCTAGGCTCTACTTGAAGACCCCTAAGGAGGAGATACACACCATGCCTTCAGGCAACTCTAATCCTTAATGAGGTCTAAGATTTTTCCCACACCTCTAGAATCTTGGTCTTCCTTCAGATACCTTGATAATTAAATTCCTAACTGACTCCATTTCCCCAGCACACCCATACTCTATGTCTAGACCTCTAGACCTCTTAGTCTAATCCAGCTGTTCTTCTTATCTTTTTTTCTAGTGCCATTACCACTTTCCCTGTGAGAGACTATGATGTAAGCAACCAAATGTAGTTATTCCACTACTTTTGATGTGGACAAGAGGCAGTTCTCTGAACTGTAATGTCCATGAAAACTCTAAAATTCACTGGTCCTTTTTTTGTCCTTACACATAGGTAAATCTAGGTGCCATTTTCATAATGTCTGTTTTGCTTTAAACTTCAATACAACCTGGCCGCAGCCCAATTGGACTTTACCTTTTTTTGCATGCTGAGGTTCAGCCAAACTGTCTTGCTCTTGGTCCTTCATACATGTGGCATCATATTCTAATTCTCTACCTTTGTATTGACCATCCCATAATCTTAGGAAACATTTCTTGGGGTAGCTAGATGGCACAATGAATAGAGCACCGACCCTGGAGTCAGGAGGACCTGAGTTCAAATTTGGCCTAAGACACTTAACACTTAGTAGCCATGTGACCTTGGGCAAGTCATTTAACCCCAATTGCCTTCCCTTCCACCTCCAAAAAGCAAAACAAACAAACAAACAAAAAACTCATTTATTCCAGATCTCTACCTAATAAAGTCATTCTCTTCCTCTAAGATACAACTCAAACATCATTTTCTCCATAAATCCTTTTGTAATCCCCAAATCTCTGGCTCCATCTCTAATAAACTATTTTGTGTTTATTTACTTTGTTCATATTTCTATGCATTCACTTTATGTTTATATGGTATATATTTATACAAGTACTGAGACTACTGGGTGGTACGGCGGATACAGCAGTAGGCCTTAGGAAACCCTGAGTTCAAATTCAGTCTCAGATACTTACTAGCTATATTTCTCTTTACAAGACACTTAATCTCTGTTTGCCTCAGTTTCTTCATCTCTAAAATGAGGACAATACCTGTACCTACGTCTCAGGGTTGTTTTGAGGACCAAATGAAATAATATCTGTAAAATAGTGTTTAGTACATAGTAAATGTTTAATAAAGATGATAGATCAATGTCACTTTTACCACTAAGTGTTTTGGTCTCTGCCTGTGTTATTTTTTATTAATTTACTCAAGAAATGTTTCTTGAAGACTTAGTTCATGGGCACGATCCTGAAGGATTTAATGGTGAATAAAACATAGCTTCTACCCTCATGGAACTTATAGTCTATAGCTTAGAAAATAAAAGTATGGTCAAATGTCATTTTAGTTAATCCATATTTTTTTATGGTGGGTGTGGGGGTCATGTTGTTTAGACTTCAGTTAGTCTCAGCTAACTCTGGTATCCTATATACCTGACCTCCTTATAAGAGTGTAGTCAAGTAGAAGTCTGCAGAAGTTGATTTCCCTACAAATAATCTGATTTATCCTGCCTCTCAGGCAGCATAGCTCTTCCCTGACATTTTTCCTGTTAGCTGTCATTCCCCCCTCAGTCTGATTCTAGCATTCTTCAGTTCCTTATTGGTTTTTTACATTTACTTTTCAGGCTGAAAAGAGATCGTTGCCCCCAATTCTGTGCTTTAACTAAGAATATCTGTCCCAGGTATCCTGAGTTACTATCAGACTTATTTCAAGAGAACTGTCTGAAACATTAATAAAGACTCCACAAATCAATCTTTGAAAAAGCAAATCACTTAATATGATTTAGCTTGATTATGTCATACTAGAGGCAGCTATGTGATTTATATATCTTTGACTAAATGTATCAGTTAAGAAGTTTGGCCTTAGAAATTATAATGACTAGTTTGATTATACTGTGATTCACATGGTTGTAAGCAATGGGCATAGCAGTAGTGCCGGGTAGTTAAAAAAATCCCTAGATCTGGAGTTTAGAAGACATATATCCAAATCCCAAGTCTGCCATTTACAACCTTTGGGATCTTGGATACCTTCACCTGTCTAGTCCTCTGTTTACCCATCTCTAAAATTAAGAGATAGGACAAGACTTCTAAGGTAACTTCTAAGTAAAAAAATGTGAATGTATATATAGGTTCACTGCTTTTCAAGTCACTATCTGCCTCTCCCTACACCCATCCATAGAGTAGCAAAATAGTAGAAAGTGGATTAAATAATTATTTAAAAACAAGAGGATAGGTAATAATGTCAACTAGGCAAATTATAGATGTGTATGGCATACTTCTACATCACCAAAAACACCATCTGTCAAATAGAACATACCCTAGACAGGATATAGGTCCCTCAAAGACTAATTTTCATCCCTAGGCAGAAGAGATGTTCCTATGGAACATCAGTCTGACATTTGTAAGGGCTTCTATTTACACACACATACAAAGTCAGCACCAAGAAATGGCAACTCTGTAGATAACCTTAGTACCAGCTTGCACAAATGAAACACCATTTTTTACATGAATTCCTGAATTTTGTTAGGAGCCTGTGCTGCACCTGCATTTTTTATAGGCCTGGCTAGTTCAGCCTGAAGACAGAAAATTAGGCCCTAGTGCTGAAGATGAAACTTTTTAGGCATTAATACTGAATCATCACATCTTTTCCACATTGAAATAAGATAACTTGGCTTGTTTCTAATATGTTTCCTAATTCTATAGAAAAAAATGCTTTCTTCATAGTAAGTTATTGGTGCTCCTATACAATTAGATAATTTTTTTTCATAATTCCCCCTTATTAACTAACTGCCTTTTCTTTGGCTCATTGAAATTCTCGATGCAGTATGTGACCTTTATTAATTTTAATATTTATCTAATATTGTAATTTCTTTATCAAATATTGCATTATATTGTCATGTTAGTAACTCTGCTAGTACTGGGGCAGGATTTATGGATCACATTTATTTTATATCTAATTTGTAATGTTCCAGATATGAGTTTGTTATCTAATGCATTAGAGTTGTCCAGATGAATGTCAAATGGGTTTTACAGATTCATCCAAGATTTGAAATCAGTTGATCACATGGAAAGTCTCAAGTGAACAACTATTAGTGACAACTGGGGAAATCTGTGATATGATAGAACATGTGGCAAAGTCCCCAAATGGACTAGAATCCCTGTGACAGGATTATATCAAGGTGAAAATTCAGTTCAAAATTACCTTGAGACCCTTTTATTGTACTCTGTGTTGTGGCTTCATGATGTTTGATATACAGAACATAGACTGGTGAGTGATAAAAGACTAAATGGTATTTCACTCTGGCTTGTGGCTAGAATAAAAAGGTTGGATTGCTAATGCTTGTGAAATTCCTCACAAGTCAGTTTCCTGCTATTTAAATATATCAAAAGAGATAGACCCCAAATGATGAGCTCCTGGATTAGTGAATCCAAAATATGTGCTAGGTAATATTTCTGTAAAAACTATTAATATATTTATCTCCCTACTTATTTATAATTATATATTTAAGTATATATTTATAAATAAAAAATATAATTAAAAAATATATATATATATATTTATCTTCCTACCTCTGCAAGAAAGTCAGGGGTGTCAGGGTTTAATTCCTCTCTCTGCATTTGAATTCATTCACATTTCTTTTACAACCTTTCTGGAGACAATGTATAATGAATCATTAGCATTATTATTATTTCCGCTACAGTCAAATGGCACAACAACACTTAGCAAAAGTGGGATTTGGAGGGGGAGAATTACATTATCCATTCAGAATAATTTCCTACTCTAATATAAATGTTGCTCAGGATAGAGCTTTGAAATGGATACTGATTCTTTAAATTCTTTCCTGTCTGTTTCAGGAAATAGTGAGATCCTGTTGATATGAAAGTACAATGTGTCTAAAGTTCACTTCTAAACACTCTGCTCTTTGCAGTGAAAGTCATCTGCATTCTCTTTATAATTCTGAGCCACAAGAGATCTGCCTAATCTTGGAGATCTGATCCCATATCATTCAGAAAAAAAAAAAATCCTTGATAATAATTCTACCATTCAGATCACTGAAAGCTGTGAAGCCTTATAGCTTCTGTCATCTTAAAAAAGAAAAAAAAATACTGTGAGGCAGGGGAATAAGTCCTTGGATTATGGGTTTGGAGATTTAGTTGTTTGCAAATATAAAATGATTATTACTATTATTATTCAAGTTCTTAATCAACGAAAGCAAATGGCATCTGTTTGTTATCATTCTTTTTACAGAAGACAAAGGCTCCTGTCCCCATGGTGCTGACTGCTGGCCCCAAGTGGCTTCTGGATGTGACTTGGCAAGGAGCAGAAGACAACAAAAACAACTGCATTGTGTACAGCAAAGGTAAACACAAGATGATTTTCTTTCTTTGGAAGGCATTAATGAAAGTATTGAAACCTGCCTATTGCAAAACCCATAGCAGCAGCAAATGGACTGACCTGTAAACAAGGCAAAAAATATGGGCCTCTCTTCTGCACATGTATGTCTTCACATTCCTATTTTCTTTTTATTAAAGTGAAGGAATACTGGTGTTTTTAACATGTGAAATATACAGTATAAAATATTGTAAAATAATTTATATACTGTGTCACCCATTTATTTGACACAGCATATTAGTTTCCTTCTGGATACATATTCTTTTATCAGTTTCACCCTTCAGTATAGTAATTGCATACTGTCAGTTTCATCAATTAATGAGGTCTCAGATTCCTACTTTGGGGCATAAACTTAAATGAATTCTCCTTGAAATATAACTGTCCATATAAAGTTGCATGGTTTCACGTCATATTCACTTGCAGATTACTTAAAATTGTTTATGAGATTGATTAGATTTACTAGTTATTTTAGATACCTTGACCACTCTAGGCTTCAGTTTTCTCCTCTGTAAAAACTAGTTAATAAGACTTACACAGAGTTTCCAGGGAAATCAAATGAGATGATGACTTGGGAAGTGTTTGATAATCATAAGGCACCAGAAATGTAAGTTGCTGTTATTAATGAGTGGTATTTATGTATCACTTTAAGGGGCAGCTAGATGACACAATCAGTAGAGCACTGGGTTTAGAATTGGGAAGACTCCCCTTCCTGAGCTCAGACACTTATCATTTGTGCCATCCTGGGCAAGTCAACTTAACCCTGTTTGCCTCAGTTCCTCATCTATAAAATGAGCTGGAGAAAGAAATGGCAAACTGTTCCAGTATATTTGTCAAGAATACCCCAAATGGGCTCACGAAGAGTCAGTCACAACTGAAACAACTCAACAACAGCAAATATATAGCACTTTAAAGTTCGCAAAGCACATTATGATTACTATCTCACTTGAGCCTGGTAGGCGCACATTTTCTTACCATTATCATGTTAACTTCAACTCTTAGATTATGCCAATATGATCACTCAAGGGGAACTCAGATTCCTACTATAGACACAGACTAGATAGTAGAATAGCTATGATTATCACCATTTTACCAATGAGGGAACTAAGTTTCATAAAGGTCAAGTGACTTGCACATGACTTCTCTGTTAATGTCAGAATTACAATTTAAATCCAGGTCTCCATGACTCCAAGTTAAGATGCTCTCCATTATACCAGACAGCTTCATTTATTAATATAAATGAAGACTTAGGGGTAGGTAGGTGGTGCAGTAAGTAGAGCACCAGCCCTGGAGTCAGGAGGACCTGAGTTCAAATCTGGCCTCAGACACTTAACATGTACAAGCTGTGTGACCTTGGGCAAGTCTCTTAACCCTAATTCCCCTGCCTTCCCCCCTCCAAAAAGACAAAACACAAAACTATGTATATATACTGTTTATATATAATATATAAGTATATACTATATATGTTTATATATATAATATGTAAGATATATATAAGATAAATGTATAAATGAAGATCAGACTTATTGCCACAGAGTTCTTTGGCCTCAGCAGCTCACAAAACCCTACAAAATCTTTTTGTAGATGGGGTCACAATTTTCATCAGTGAAGAGAATACTTAAACTAAACACATCCTTGATCTTTTGAAGCACTGAGGTATCAGACCCAAACATTAGAAGGGTTCAGAATCTTTTCCTGTGCATATACTTATGGGAAAAACCAATGTGGAAAAGGGAAGCCATTGGGCTTATATTGTGCTTTGTATATTTGCTTGTTGAGCCATTGGAATGCATCATGGAATGTTGCTACATCCTGAGGACAGCAGAGGTAAAACGTAATGATGTCATTGTCACAGGACATACAAAAACAGCTTAGCATGAGCATGTGTTTAGCTTTTTTTTTTTTAGCACTTTCACAGTGAAATTACCTAATCTGGCTTTAGAGACTTTCCATCAATTTCTCAATGTTAGTTCTTTGTTAGTATTACTATACCTCAGCATTTAATTTCTTTTTGGTTTTATGTCTAACAAATAAACCTACTGAGATTAAAGATTTATTTTTTTTCTGAAGTGACCATTTCCACATTCAGGCATTCAGACAAATAAGCACCCCTATCAATATATTAGCATACAAAGTGCTAATCATACCATCAAAGGGTCTTAAAAACTTACTAGAAACAATTACAACTTGTTCCTATAGTCATTACAATTTGTACACTTATAAGAGGATTGCCTTTAAACTGCCACAAGTTTTTGAAAGTGGAATCTCTGAAAAGAGGGAATTTGCATGTTTAAAATCAGTAGGGACCCCAGGGTCTGATATATTCTTTTCCCTTGTATAATTACCAAACTCTTACCCATTAATTTTCTAACCTGAAATACCTGCAATACAGTAGGAGCAGGTACTCATCTAGAAGAGAGACCAAACAACCTCCTAGGAATGTCAGAATGATCCATCAACAAAGACTGCATCCTCCAAAAAGATACTTCCAATTGGGTGCCCAGACTAAGAGAATAAAGAATTAGAAATAGATCATGACCACCTTGTTGGGGGCGAGTTTCCCGAGGGAAAGCTTTCTTGGGTCTCACAGAAGGCTAAGATTAGTCACAAAAGGGAAGGATTCAAAACCATCAAGGGAATCCTAAAGATGATAGTCTGTGGATCTGTGTTGACTGATGCCATATGGCCTATAAGGAGCCTGGAACTATGGGGTGGAAAACTTCAGGTGCTGCAATCTCACCTTGACTCTAGATGTTTTTATCATGCAAACTTGGGCATGTTGCTTCAGTTCTCTAGGCTTTTGTTTCTTCATCAGTAAAAAGAAATATATGGACTAAATGACCACTGAGAACCCTTCCAACTTTAAATCTATGAGTCTATGATTTTTTAGGCTTCATGAAATTGGAGCAAGACAACTTATATTGTCTGGTTCACAGATATTTCTCAATTCCTTTGCACCATCATTTTGCCTGTAGGCATAAACATTAGTGACTATGCTGACTAGTGCAAGAGTCATTTCTGGCCCTCCATGCATTTGCTTTTTAGCTAGAAAAATGAAGTGGTTTGTCAGACCTATGTAATGTAAATTAAGACAGGTTTCCTTCATATTTGTGAATAAAATGAAAAAAATATATAGCCTCTCAGTTGAAAAAAACCCTCAGGTCTTGCCATTTCATAGTATTTCCTTTTGTAACACTGACTGAACACTCAATCCTCACCTACTAAATCATTTAAGAAGCATACTGGCTTCTTAAAACAAAACTAAATATGAGGAAAAGAAAAAAAATGAAGAACTTCACAGGCTTTAATTTCCATTTTGCACAGCAGCAGCTCTTTGTTTCCAACTCCATTCCTTCACTTTATGTTATTTTACTGCCTGCTACCCCCTTGTCATATTAAAGCAAAAAGGTATGTGAATTTCTATGATGTTATAATTCTATGCACTTCCTCTTCCTTTCCCCCTCCCTTCTCTCCCCTGTCCCCATTCCATATGTTGTCATTTCAGGAAGTGATTAGCTTACCCAAGCACATGTGAAATGTTTGGTTATTTGTGTTGCAATTATTTTCAAAAGACTCCAGATAATTTAGGGAAGAATAATTTCCCTTCTTTCTTGGAATAGAAAAAAAAAGAAAGAAAAGGTTGAACAAGTACCTGATGAAAAGTCAGTAGGATGTCTAAGTCTTTAGTGTGTTGTAGGAACACAGGAGTGGCATGCTTGCTCCTAAGATCTGCTGCTGCCTCTGAGCATTAGAGATTGGCAGGCACGCTGCTGATAAAAGTGAGCCTGACCCTTAGCATGAAAAACGTGTGCCTTATTCTACAGATGAGTTTCTCCAGGGTTGTTTCATATTTTATATGCAGCTATGTGTGGGATGACCCTATGTAGCAATGCAAACTATGCACCTCCTTTTCACATTTTCGAATACTAATGCTAACACATAACGAGTTCACTCAGGTTTTTTTTTTCTGTTTTGAAAATCACAGGATTGAAGCTTTAGCTTCCTCTGTGCGTGTTTGCTCACTTGATTCCTAAGATGTGTGTAATATCCATCCCATTGCCTGGTTTTCCATGGGTAGACTTGGCCAAATAACTTCCACTGTGTCTCGACTTCCGATTTCTAAATTATCCTTGAGCCCCCAAATCAATTTTAGCTGGTGGGAAATGATTCCTGGACTCCATGCCGGGAAAATACTTAGAAAGAGCAGAACTTCTTATATTATCATAAACTTCAGAATGTGGAACCAACATTCTCCCTAAGGGTTTCCATGGTGTTGCCTGTGATGACTCTTATGTTCTGCAAAGAAAAGAGAGTATTTTTTTTTCCTTTTGTGATAGAGAAGGTGAGGTAGGTCATTCAAGTTGGGTGACCTGAACTCACTGAGGGGAAATAGAGTCTCTCTTGCCATCTGCTTTCTTATTTTGTGTGTTTTAGTCCAGATATGTCATTTCATCAGTATAAGGAAAATCCTATAGTGCAAACTCTCCAGTGACAGAGATTAGCAACTCCTCTGCAACTTACATATATAGAGAGAAGCCTGGAGCACTTGGATGTTAAGTGAATGGCTCACAGTTGCTCAGATATTTTCTTTGAGAGGTTAAGACTCAAGCCTGAGATTTCCTGACTCTGAGGATGACTTTCTAATCATTAAACCAGACTGTCTCACTACTATTGTGCTTCAATTTTCTATTAATTGTTTTTGTTCTATACTTACCAAACTGAATATTATCCTTGGTTTAAGAAAAAATAGAAGTCTATTATCTATTCCTGTTTCCCATACCCTCAAAACATCAGTCTCTGCTTTCTTGAAGCTTCCCTTTGTCTCTAACATGGGTCTTTTGTGGTCCTTAGCTTCCATCACAAGCCTCAGCTAATCCTGAGCTTTCATCTTCCTAATCTTATTCTTACAGATCTGTTCCTGCTCTTTCACTCTTTTGTATTTAGCCCTTGTTTATTTTCTCTGTCCTCTATATTCCATGTAGAACATTAGGGAACATCAACAGTTAAGGATCATGATATTGATGAGAATGTCTTTCCTTTGCTTTTCCTGGAGCTGAACATCTTGTGTAGGATACCCAGGTGCTAAGGAGTATCCCAGAGTTCAGTAAGGAAGCATTCCTGTTTACCATCAGAGTCAGCCCCCATTTCAGAATTCCCACCAGTTATGAGATGCACCTACCTGATTGGATACTGATTTCTCTCATCCATAATCTTGCCTGAGGAAACTCAATGCATTGTTCCACTCATCCACTGGCACACTGCCCCTTCATTGGTTAGGAAACATCTTGCCTGACATTGATCCTCTAGGTTCTCTAGGATTTAATTTCTGCCCTGCCATATAGCCCTCATTATTTGACTTGCCATTGTACCTAAAGAACTTCTACTGTCCACCAACTCTTTGCTAATGTTTCTTCACTGTCCTCTGAGGTCAGTATTATGTAATGCATTGATCAATGTTTTGAAGTTTTAAAAAATATTTTCTTTTGCATTATTGGCTTATCTATACTCTTATTTTTCCAAAGTCTTCATAGTTAACTCCACCAAAGACTAGGTTTCTGATTCCTGGAATTTACCTATGTAGATTTGTATTAGTTGAAGTAAAAGTTATTTAAAAATCTAGCAATTAGCTGGGATGTGGAAAAGTTGGCCAAAAATGGGGAGAAGAAGAAGGGAATAAGCAGTTATATAATGCCTACTATGGGGGCGGCTAGGTGGCACAGTGAATAGAGCACCAGCCCTGGAGTCAGGAGGACCTGAGTTCAAATCCAGCCTCAGGCATTTGACACACTTACTAGCCATGTGACTCTGGGCAAGTCACTTAACCCCAATTGCCCTCCAAAAAGCCAAAAAAAAGTAAAAATAAAACCTACTAAGAGTCAGGCACTGTGGTAATAAGCATATTACAAATATTATCTCAATTATTCCTTACAACAACCCTGCAGGGTATGTGCTGTTATTATCCCCATTTTAGAGTTGTGGAAATTGAAGCAAACAAATGTTAAATGGATTTTCCCAGGTCATAAGTCAATACCTATTCAAAGTCAAATTTGAACTCAGTTCTTCCTGACTCCAGGCCCAGTAGTCTATCTATTGTGCTATCTAGCTGGAATTTGGGAATCCAACTTTAAGGCAACCATTTTTAAAAACCTACTTTACATACATGTAAGCACAGTTACTGGCTTTGCAGGTTCACTCCAATTTAAGAACATCTAGTATATAAAAGCCCAAATCTAGAAAATGGGTAAATTAAAGAACAGCTAATTAACATATTCCTGTTTGGAAGTTCTTCAAATTGTAAGCTCATTTAAAATGAAATTTAAAATATAATTTGTATGATAATTGTATTTATGTGCATTTTTCCTAAGAAAATATCATACATGAAATGAGGCACACCTGGAAAATTTAAAAAAAAAACATATTTAATCTTCAACCTCTTCCTCTCTCCTAGTTCTTTCCCTTCTGCTATCAAGCATGCCCAAGTCTCCTCCATCATCCTTAAAAAACCTTCACTCTCCTGTTCCCTCAAACTAATATTTTATGTCTCAGCTCTGTTTCTCAGACTCCTTGAAAAACCTGTCTACTCTAATTGACTCTACTTCCTCTCTCACCCTTTGTAATTTGGGCTACATTCCTATCACTCAACTAAAACTGCTCTCTTTAAAGTTACCAGTTATCTTTCAAATGCCAAATCTGAATGTCTTTTCTCAGTCCTCATTCCTCTCAACCTGTCTGCTGCTGCATATGATGCTGTTAATTCTCATCTCCTTCTGGCTACTCTTTCTTCCCTGAGTTCCCATAACACTACTTTTTTGTGGTTCTCCCACTTGTCTGACCACTTCATTTCAGCTTCCTTTGGTGGCTCATTATCCATAAAACACTCATTAACTGTGTGTGTTCTCCAAATTTCTGTCCTACTCTCTCTCTCTCTCTCTCTCTCTCTCTCTCTCTCTCTCTCTCTCTC
>NW_027187460.1:55259334-55280523 GCF_028583685.1 Petaurus breviceps papuanus | reverse complement strand
CTCTCTCTCTCTCTCTCTCTCTCTCTCTCTCTCTCTCTCTCTCTCTCTCTCTCTCTCTCTCTCTCTCTCTGTCTCTCTCTCCCTCTGTCTCTTTATCTGTCTCTCATTTTCTCTCTCTCCTCTTTCTGTCTCATATTCTCTCTGTGTCTTTGCTTTTCTGTCTGTCTCTCTCACATTCTCTTTCATATTCTCTGTATCTCTGCTTCTCTCTCTCTCCCTCCATCCCTCCCTCCTTTCTTCCTTCCCCCTTCTCTTTTTCTCTCTCACCTTGTATATATACCATGACTCACAGATCTATATATGGAACCCTAGTCTGTTGTCTGTGTTGTAGGCCTGTATTGCCAATTACCCATTGGACATTTTGAAATGGATATCCTGGAAACATCTCCTACTCATAGTGTATAAAATTGAACTCATAATTTTCTTACCGCTCCCAAATTCTCTTCCAACGCCCCTATTAGTATCAAAAGATACCACCATATTTCTAGTCTCCTAAGTTTGTGAAGTTGTCCATATCCTGTACTGCTCTCTCCCTTATGTCACATATCCAGTCAGTTGCTAAATCTTGCTATTTCTACCTACACAAAACATCTCCCACCTTGCACCTTCTTTCTACTCACACAGCAAACCACCTCAGTTCAGACCCTCATCCTCTCTTGCCTACATTGTCGTAACAACCTCCAATTGGTCTTGCTGACTGAAGTTTTTCACCGCTCCAGGCCTCTTAAATACTGCTGCCAAACTAATTTTCCATAAGCACAAGTCTGACCACTCACTCAGCTCTAGTGGCCTTCCTCCTATTGCCAGGACAAAGGTAAACTCTCCTCTTTCGTTTTTTCTGACCTTTCATGGCCTGGTCCAGACCTACTTTTTTAGCCTCATTAAGCATTATTGTACCTCCTACACTCTGTGATACGGCCTGACTGGACTTTCTTCTTTTCTTTACACAGGATACTCTATCTCCTGTCACTGTTCTTTTGTGCTAGTCATCTCATAGTCCTGGAATATAGTCCCTCCTAACATCCAACTCTTAGGCCTCCCTTCTTTCTTTAAGACACAACTCAAGCATTGTCTTCTTCAGTAAACCTTTCCTGACCCCCACCCCCATGCCCCACTTCCTCCCTCTCAAAGTACTTTTATTTAACTTTTTCATATTTATGTATCTTTATGTGTTATCTTTATATTTATGGTGAATAAATACTGGTATGCGCTTGTTTCTCCCATTATAGTTTAAGTTTATAGCATGAAGAGATTCTTTCTTTCTTTGTACTTGTATCCCGCAGCTCCTAGCCTTAGTAGGTGCTTAATAAATATGTGTTGTTTGATTGAAAATACAGACTAAACAGCCAGAACTGAAGACCATATATAGTCTCCCTTTTATTTACATTTTTTAATATTATCCCCATGTATCTCAACATATACTAGAAGTTCTAAAGCAAACCAAGCAAAGAAATATTGTTCAGGGAACACAAAAGAATCGCATCATCAAAACCATCAGTATCTGGGAATAGTTTCCGAGATGCTTCCTACACTAAATTCTATACAGAATTACTTGGAATCAAAGTCCAGGGTTTTTTTTTTTCCAAAACAGGATACAAATCCTGCAAGACCCCATTCTGTGTGTTTACAGACAGCCGTTGAGAAGCAGAAAATCACCATTAAAAGGCTTAAGGGGCCCTTGAGAGACAATGTCAGAAATCCTGAGAGAGATAACAGAGCTCTTGGTGATTCTGCCTCCTGCACCCCGACCAAACCAGCATGTCTCTCTTTTCAGAAGATAGCAGCTTTGATTGTAGGTACTCATCCATATAAAAGCTTGGATATTATTCAACCCTGAACTGAAGCTTTGTTGCAGGTTGGTAAACTGCCTGGTTTGGGATTTAGCATAAAATGTGAGGATAAAATGGACATCAGATCTTGAAACCAGCCCAAAAGTTAGGTTTCAGCTTTAAATGGAAATCTCCTACATCAGCATGGGTGGCAAGAACATGAGGAGCAGTGTTGAGCCTGAGTTCTGGCCACATTCATCAGTGGCTTTATGACATTAAGCAAATCCCTTGACCATTCTGGGCTTCCCTGTTCTTCGCTATATAGTTATCTGCAAGATGATGGGTTTAGACTAGATGAGTTTGAACATTGTGTCCAGCTCTCATATTCTGGGAGGAAAAATTCTAAAATGGAAATTTTTTTCAATGAGCATTTCTTTAACTATTCCATATTTCACAGACAATGTATAGATGCCATATTGGTTTATGGCATTGTTATAACAGGATGGATGCCTGTGCCAAATATTTAGAAGTGGGAATTATAAAATCATAAGGCGATTAAGTTAGCTATTCGAGAAACTCCAATATTGCTTTTTAAATGACTTCAGGATATAGGAGGGACTAAGGTTATTATCTGTTATCAGGAATACAGTGGAATTGTACAACTGGATAATAACTAAACAACTGACACAATGTAAAATTACATTATCAGTATGTTAAAACAAAATTGCGCCCTAAAGGAGTCCACATGCCAGCTCAGAGCTGCAGTGTAATTATGCTTAACTCTGATAATTAAAATACAACGGAGATCAACAGAATCATTTTCATTAAGAAAATTATTAATGATGGTAGTATAACAGTAATTGATTGCAGAGCACCACAGGATAACTCCATGCAGGGGGAAAAAAACTCACATGCTTCACAAATGTCTAAGGCCTTTCTGGTTGTGTCTGACAAAAATGAGAGACACATTTGGAGGAGTGAGTGATGAACTGTGTTGGTGCAAAGAACCAATGGTCATAAAATGGCTACTCAAGGGGAAAAAAGCCCATTTTTTAATTGGAATTGCCATTTACCAGTGGCATTTGGCACTGACACGTGGTCCTATCAGCCATGAATGCATTGAAAAGGGGGCTTTCTGCTAGAACATTGGCCCAGTGGACAACTTCAACAAATGATCTTCTTGCCTTCTGTCTGCCCATTTCACTTAGCTATACGGTGTATATATACTTATATAATAATATATGTTATATATACTTAATATATATTATGCATAATGTATTAAATATAATATATCACTACAATATATTATAATAATATATACACTTATATATTTAATATATTATATATCATAATAATATATAATATATACATTTATATGTACTTAAGTATATACAATTATACTCACTATACTACACTATTTTTGCATGTATATTTGTAACTTACTGGTAGCCTTTCAGTGAATTTCTAGTCTCCCTTTATATCATTAGTTATTGTTAATGCATGTTTTAGGATGGGAAGTAAATGTATTATTTTCCTATACAAATCATTGCCATAGTTCGATTTTTTGTTTTTTGAAGCTTGAGATGGAAAGGGATACTTGATTTGAAAAAGGATGTTAATCTTCTAAGCTACATCCCAAAAAGTACACTTCCTCAGTAGTCTAAAATGAGGAAAAATTCTTCTAGTGTGAATTTTTCAGAATGAGATATTTGTGTACCTGTTTTCATATTATATGTGTGTATATGTATTGTGTATGAAAGAAATGTTATATATACATTTATATGAATATATAGCATTTCTTTACCTTCTCAAAATTGTTGATATATTTAGTTTTTACATAGCCTTTACTTCCAAATATGTCTAGTTCCTTTTTGAGAAGCATCTTCTAGAATGTTTAATAATATTTTTAAAAAGAAAATTTTTCAATTTTTGAGAATAATTATACAGTATACATATTAATTATTCTTTTAAAAATTCATAGATAATACCTGAAAATATAATTAAATTAAGAAGGTTTTTTTTGTAGTTGCTTTAAGGTTAGTTCTATTTCTCAAAATTAGATTGAACTGTCTAGCTAGTGTTTTATTAATTTTATATTTTTCATAAATAAACTTGTGTGTATATTTGTATGTTATATTTACTTACATGTTCTTCAGTTGCCCACCCCTCACCCAAACACACACACACACACACACACACACACTCCTCCCTGCAAGTAAGAGCTATTTCAGTTTTGTTTTTTGTATACAAAGTGTCTAGTACAGTGCCCACCACATAGTTGGCCCTTAATAGTTATTGGATGAATTGGTAAATCTATCATGTAAGTGAAAACAAATTATTTTCACTTGAAAAAACTACATGTCTTCCCCTTTGGCTTATTCTCCCTTTCTCTTTGTAAAAAAGTTGAGCTCCTAAGCCTAAATGTCTGGATCTAGTCTATTTAGTTAGCATGATAATTAATGATTCAAGTCTGGATAAATATTCACTAGTCCATCATGTATTCCATGCTGATTAAGATACTCATTTGATAATAAACATTTTTGTAGAGTCAGTAGTGAGACAATGACATGGGGAGAATCTTTAATAGAATAATAACTCTTATCTTTTTAGTTCTGCCTTTAGTATCATCTGCCTATTCAGCATTTATTAAATGCCTGCTGTGTGTGTGTGTGGCATTGTGTTTATTTCTGAAGAAATACAAAAAGGAAAAAGTCACTTTCCTGCTTTTAAGGTCTGCCCTCACGTTTCAGGGCTAATATCCAAAATTCAGCTGCATTTATACTGGAATGTCTATGTAAGGCAAGATACTATATTCTAGATTGGGAGCTCCTTGAGGGCAATGACTATCTTTTGCCTCTTTTTGTATCTCCCGTGCTTAGTACAGTGCATGACACATAGTAGATGCTTAATAAATGTTTATTTACTGACTGACCAATGTGCAGTCTTACCGTGTTTCCCCGATAATAAGACACTGTCTTATTTTTTTTTTTGGACAGAAAAACACCAGAGGGCTTATTTTCAGGGGAGGGCTTATTTTAATGAACATTGACAGCAATTTTAATAAACAGGTAAATGTGAATAAAAAAATGTACCTTTATTCAATAAGCAAATCACTGGGGAAGAACAGGATGACACGCTCACTGCTGCAGCTCTGATTGGATGCAGCTCGGAGCGCGGCATGTGTTTCACGGTGGGGGGACGGTGCATACAGAGGGCACCGTAATGTAGCGTGTAGCGCAGGGGATCACCTTCACTACAGCAGCAATCTCAATAGGGCTTATTTTCGGGGGAGGGCTTATTTTAGAGGAATCTTGCACAGTAAGGGGAGGGCTTATTTTCGGGATAGGTCTTATTATCGGGGAAACACAGGTATCTCATCAGTGGAAGCATTCCAATCCCTGCCTCCAAACCATAAGATGGAGATGAATAGGAGAATGATTTGATGACAATATCTAGCTGATTTCCAAGTAGAACAAAAGTGGAAAGAGCGCTATGCCATCACAAAATCTGAGTGGCAAGGAATCTCAGAGGGCTTCGAGCCTGACCGACACCTGAACAAGAGTCCTATATATAGCATACTCCAAAATGATCTTTGAAGCGCTTAAGTGAAGGAGAATTCATCACCTTCTGTGGTAGTCCATTCTATTAATTGGACAGTGATAATTGGTTTGAACCTTGGTTTTGCCACTTGTGCTTTTTGTGACGAGTTAAATTACTTGACTTCTCTGAGCTTTACTTTCATCCAACAAAATGTAAATAATAATAATTCCACTATGTATCTCACAAGGTATGGAGGTTTAGGGAAAGTCAAATGTAAATGTCCCTATTTCCTTTAAGGGCACTGCTATATAGAATGTCCCAAGTGTTAGTGTAATTTTAAGCTATTAAAGGTGAACAAATGGGGGAAAATGGTATATAAAGCAAATAAATCTAAGTTACTAATACTTAAAGCTGCACTAAGACTTTTGGGACATGCTTTTCCCCAATCACCCATATTTACAAGTCTTCATTTCCTCCCTTTTGTTCCCTTTCTATATACACTTAATCTCCAGTTCTTGTCAATTCTACCTCCACTGCATCACTGGCGAGCAAACACTTTCCAAGATAAATAGAAAACCCTTGCAAGGAGTTAGACCCTTTTGGTGCATGGTAAGATTATTTATTGGTGGGAAGCAGGTAGTGGTTGGGGAAAGGACTGGTAAGATTTTGTGTTGGAGTCTAGGATTTTAAATGACCAAGCTATATACACATGAAGTAGCAAAAGTGATGAGCAAGGCTATTAATAACTTCTGCGTTATTACATTTCCACTGGTACAGTCACCTAAAAAGAAAACTTAAGGTTAGATTTGACCCAATTCCAGAAAGTATGAGGATGGAAAGATAATAAATGAACTGTTTCATGATGTCATTTTCCTATGCATTTCACATCTACACTGTAGCATGTATGCAAAACTTTTAATGTACATAGCTTAGTTTTATTTATTTTTGTTTATTTTCACCCATTCGCTCAGCATTCATTTATTAAGCACCAGATATGGACGAAGAATCACTGTTCTAGACGCTAAAATAATATACAAATGTAATTAAAATGTAATCTCCTAGAGCTTACAGCCTACTGAGAAAGAGAAGCACAAACACAAATGTACAATGCCATAAAATAACTTTGTGCAGCTATGCTGCAGAATTGAATATGCCAGATGGGCAAAATGTTATGAGATTCAAGGAAGGAAAGCTCATTTCCACCTAGGCAGCCTCTGTCCCTGTGCCTTGCCATGTACTTAATAAATACTTGTTCATTGATGAGTCAAGTTTTCATGGAGAAAGTGGCGTTGGCAAAAGTGGCAAAAGTCAAGCAAAAGGGATATTTCAGGCATAGGAGATGGTAGGAGTAAAGACACTGGAAGTGAGAAACAAATCCTAAGAGTACAAAGAGAGATAATGAAAAACTGAGTTAGTTTGGACCCTAGAATATACAAAGGAGGTATGAGAAAGGGATATAAAGGTAAGGAGTTACCAGTTTGTGGTGGGTCTCAAGTAGAATGTTAAATAGTTTGGACTCTCTTAAGGTTGCAGTGAGTATCTGTTGGCAAATGGAGACCTGACATAATTGAATCCATTCATAATAAAAGGAAAGTATGCTATAGGGTGAAGCTTGGAGTGGAGGGAGGTGACTTGGAAAAGCCTCTATCAATTAGAGGCAACGGTCATGTGTTGGTATTTTTTCTGTTTGTTTTGTTTTTGTTTTCAAGGTGCCAACCAATCAGAAGGTAAGCCTGAAGGTTTTCTGAAGATTGACTAAATGTTTATAAACTAAAACCTTGGTGGTTTTTTGTTTGTTTTACTTAGGGCAATAGTTCTCAAAGAGTCTACAGGGGACTGGTAGAAATCCTAAGATCCTTTTAGGGGATTCACAAAATCAGAGCAATTTTCACAATTACACTAAGGCATTTTGATTTCTAAAATTGTAAATATTGATAGATTAAACCCATATAAAATGTTCTTTGGAGGGGATCTCAATAATTTCTAAGAGTATGCAAAAGTTCTGGGACCCAAAAGTTTGAGAACAGCTGTTTTAAAAGTTTTAATCATTTCTTATTGTTTTGGACACCTTTAGCAGTCTGCTGCAAATTATAGAATCCTTTTCAGAATGATATTTTAAATACATGAAATAAAATACATAGGATTACGAAGAAGACAAATTTCATTGAAATAAAGAAGTCTTTGTTTTCCCACTCAAGTTCATGGATGCACTGAAATCTATCCATGGAACCCTTGAAGGGTCCCTCAACCCCTGGTTAAGGAACTCTGCGTTAAATGCTCTACCTCTTCCCTTCCATTCACAAAAACTTCATTAGGCATTCTAAATGCTATAAACTTTGGTTTGCCATGTTTACATAGAAGTTATTCAGAGTGTATCGACTTACTAATATCAGTCCACTGCTTACATATATGCTTCACTTTTTGTGGACAACAGCTGCATTCTCTTCACCTCTGACTTGTTTGCTTCAACTGGTGAGAAGTCATTCTGCAGCCAAGATTCTGCTAGGAGACCTGGAACTGGATGCTTTTCATTGTGTACTCAGGGCATAAGTCAAGTCGGGGAGACTATTTTTAAACTTAAAAGGTCGACTTATATATTTCAGCATACAGCACTACTGCTACTCTCATTAGCTCGCCTGAAGTCTGGGAAGACTGTCAGACAACAGCATGGGGTCATCCAAGATAATATATCTTGGTGTTGCCTGCAAGAATATCCCAACCAAGGGAATGGATTGGAAATATATACATTTAAGTATACACAGATAAGATCTTTCTATCTATCTATTTATGTAGTACTAGCTGTAGCCCATTGAAAATTCAATGGGAATAAATTACTTTAAGCCAGTTTTCCTTCAGAAATCTAGTATTTATCATCACTCTCAGGTCTCTGTTGTCAGTAAAGATTTTCAAGAATGACTGTTCTTCTCCAGTTCAGTACCTTTTACTTGGCAAAACCATTTTGGGAAAAAATGAACTTGAAAAGTTTTTTCATTTCATGTTAATTTTTGATAGTATGTATTTGTACATAGACATATGTATGTGTGTATATAGAAACATACATATACTCATATGTATTTGCACATACATATACATGCATATTAACCTTTAAATAATAAAATCATTTATTATCATTCAGTTAACAGTATAAACTTTCTAGAATAGAGATAACAAATCTGTCTACAAAATAGTAAGCATTTATTTTATAGGACCATCCTTTCAGAGCTGGAAGAGATCTCAGAGCCCACTAAAATCCAACATCTTCATATGACAGGTGAAGAAACTGAGTCTGAGATGTTAAATACCTTCTTCATCACACAACTAGTAAATATCTGAAAAAAGATTTTAAATCAGGTCTTCCTGGTCTTCCTGACTCTAACCCCAGAGCATTATCCACTGTGGTACTCAAGCTTGCAGTGCGCCATTAGTTTCTAAATGTGGGATTTAGTTGTCTTAGCAGCTGTCTCGCTGCAATGTTCATCTCACATTGGCTCGTATTGCAGGGAGATTTAGAAATAAAAGACTCATAATGGTTAGTCAGCAGTTCACAATTGGTCAGGGTCAAAATCTTCATCTCCCTCATCCCATGAGAAAAAAACTACACAGGAGAAAGAAGCAGTAGGGCAAAACATTTTAGTTTGTTATTTAGCTTTGTATGCAACATAGAGGCTTATAATTATTAAATATCTTCATTTTTATGGCATTGATTTAAGAAAAAATAAATAAAATCATGCATAATACAATACAAGGTTTCATCAAAATTTACGGTGATTTGAATCAAATTGGTTTAAGTTTTTTAGGTATGTCTCCAAATAAAATAGTATCATTATAAATGTCATAGCTATAAAACAAAACTATTACTTACATTAATGGTTAATACTTATCATGTTAACAAAGTGGAACTTTGAAATTGTTTTCAGAATCACAGATTTAGAGATGAAAGGGACTTTTTAAGTCATAGTAAAACAGAATGTAAGTTCTAAGGGCCCTTAGCCACCATCTAGGCCAATTCTTACATAAAAGGGTACCCCAGGACAGGTGGTTATCCAGCCTCTACTCAAAGACCTCCAAGGTAGGGTAAGGAACCACCAGTCAGGGTGACCCATTCCACTTCTGGATAGCTATTCTTGTTAAGAAGTTTTTTTTTTTCTCTTACATCTTATTTTAATTGGCCTCCTTGCAACTGCTATCAGTTTCTCCTGGTTTTGTCCTCTGGGGCCAAGCAGAACAGTCTATATTCCATTCTCTACATGATGGCCCTTCAAACACTTAAAGACAGTAGAGTCTCTTATTCTCCAGATTAAATATGGCCTACTTCAAACAATGCTAATAGAATATGATATTCAAAGTCCATGACTGCCCCAGGATACCTGAGCTCTCATAAGTTAGCCACTGCCCCTTGTCTAAAATCAGACCACTACACCACTTCCCAACTATCTCTAGATGATACTACCTGCACTCAGCTTGCTTCTACCTCCCATAGGAACTAGTTTCCCACTCCTTGGTCCCTAGATCTTGATGAGCAAGTCCTTGCCTTATCTCACCCAGAATCAGGCCAATGCCAGCCCAACCATGCCATCACATGAATACCCCCCTACATTCCCCACTTTCCACCTCTAGTTTCTCTATATGTGTTGTCTATCCTATTATAAGATAAGCTCTTTTAGGGCAGGAACTATCTCACATATTTATATCCCCAGAACTTAGCACAGCACTTAGGAAATAGTAAGTACTTATTAAATGTTCTTTCTCCATTTTGTTTTCAAGGTGTCAACCAATCAGAAGGTAAGGATGGAGGTTGTCTGGAGATTGACCAAATGTTTATAGTATAGTACCTTGGTGGGGGGTTTTTTGTTTGTTTCTTTTTACTTAGGGTGAGAGTTCTCAAAGAATCTACTGGGGACTGGTATACTTCCTCTGTACACTTTCCAGCTTATTCATGACTTTATCAGATTGAGACACCCAGATCCAAACACAGTATTTCAGATGGGATCTGATGAGGTCAGAGTACATCACAACAACTCTCTCCATATTCCTATTCCCTATTCACTAACCCTATTCCAGAAGCCATAACTCTTTTCATGTAACCCAAGATGGCATTTGTTTCTTTTGGCTACATCACACTGATTCACATTGAGCTTAAAGTTGGCATGTGTCCCCAGGTCTTTTCTAGAATGACTTCTATCTAACCATGCCACCCCCATCTTCTACTGGTAAAGTTGGGTCTTTTTGTACCCAAGTGTAAGACTTTACATTTACCCCTAATGGATGTTGTCCAATGTTCTAGTTTGATCCTTTTAGATCCTTTTGCTCATTATTTGTATTAGTTATTTTCCACTGAGTTCCAGCTTTGTTTCATTTGCAAATTTGATGAAATCTTACCTATAACTTTATCTAAGTCACTGGTAAAAATTTTAAAGAGCCCATGTGCAATTGCGAATACTTAAGATCCATCCCACAGTGGCTAGAGTGCCAGGCCTGGAGTCATGAAGATTCATCTTTTTGAGTTCAAATCTGTGCTCAGATACTTCCTAGCTATGTGATGCCAGAAAAGTCAGTTAACCTTGTTTGTCTCAGTTTCCTTATCTGTAAAATGAACTAAAGAAGGAAATGGCAAAACACTCTAGTATCTTTGCCAGAAAACAAACCAAAAATTGAGTCATAAAAGAATCAGACATGACTGAAACAGCAACAAGCTCTGAATACCTCCTCCCATTACTATAAACTCTTTGAATCCAGCCATCAACCATCTCTGAATTGTAGATGCTAACCAAGCAGCTCCTAAATGATCCATTCTAGAAATGCTTCAGAAGAATCAAGTCATTCTTAGCAGCCTATAATTTCAGACCCTGTTCTTTCCCCATTTTTGAAAACTGGAACAATATTTCCCTTCTCCAATCTTATGACTTCTTTGTTTTCCATAATCTTCCAGATATTATTGACAATTCATGTGCCAGTTCTGTCAACAACTAAGAATGTATTTCATCTGTGCCAGGTGATTTGAATCATCAAGAGCTGCGGATAAAATTCCTTCGCTTTGTGGATGAAAACATGGTGACAGCTCAAGAGAATTCCCAAAAGGCACATAGAGTAGATAACTTAGTCAAGATTAGAACTCAGGTCCTCAAAATCCAAAACCTTACCACTGTCTTTCCCAGTACACTGTTTCAAGTTTTATTTTTTTTAATTTCTGAATTTTCATTACTTTAGAACATAGTACTTTTGTTATATGGGGTTGATTCTGAATTCTAATCCAACCTAAGACACTTACTAGCTGTATGACACTTTGTAAGTCACTTAAACTCTGTGTGCCTCATTCTCCTCATCTGTGCAATGAGGATAATAATAGCACCTACCCAAAAGCCAGGATTATCGGTAGGACCAAATGAGATAATATTTATAAAGTGCTTAAAGCACTATATAAAGGTTAGTTATCATCATCATTGTGGTCATTATCATTATCCTGATTTTATTTTCATAGAATAACACTCTTTACATTGGCACAGTTAACATTGCAATGGTATGCTAACTCAACTCTGACTAAGACTTTTTAATTTGTTTGTACTTTGGGAGCAGAAAATAATCATAGCTTGCATTTTATTGGGACCTCAAGAAATTTTTAAAAAGTCTTTAAACTTTAGTCCCACAGGAAAATGACAAATACTCTGAAATATGTATGTTTGCACACACACACATATGTATACAAGATTTATATTTTAAATATTATTTATAAATGAAACATATATGCACATGTGTGTTATATGTATGTATAAATACATGTACATGTGCATATGTACATGTATATTCATATATATGTATTTATGTCTCAGTAAAGATATTTCTCCCAGTTCTCTCTGCTAACCAACTCCTCTTCTGTCATATTAGGTACTAAATTACATTATTATTTCTTTTATTAAAAAAGCTTCTGAATACTTCTGAGCTTTAAATATTTTTACTATTCATTATAATTTAGCAAAACATCATATTAAATAAGTAATTGAGGAAAATCACAGACCTAGTGACCCCAGGGGCTATGGAAGTGTTGCCTCTGTCATCTTTCCTGCAAAGCAAAAGGGGAAAAAAAAACAAATTTGCTGAGCCACACATTTCAAGTTGTCGACAACCCCATCCACAAGAAAACAGAAGAAAATATATATGCACTCTGTCCTGTCAAAAGGCTTTCGCCTTATCTTGAGAGACTGTCAGGGCAGGAACATCAGGGAATGGACAGGAGTCTATTAAATTAATAAGCTGCTGGATGGTGTCTGGAGAGTTATGATGCCCCATAAATCCAGTTTGATCATGGTGGACAAGGTTTAAATCTGCAGACTTCTAATACACATCCAGTTCTTGGATTGGATTTGAAGTTTTGTGCTGGAGACACAGAGATAGTCCTGCAGCATGTGAATTAAGATTTATCTTTTTTTTTCATACTTTTTTTTTTACTGTACTTGACAAAAATGAAAGCACCTTAGGGATCCTAGCAAATGTTACTGCTTGAAATGAAAGAACTGTTGTCAAGGTGAAACCATGACCTAGAAGCCTAAAATCAAACCTTGGTCATTCTTTTCAAGCGGCCCCATCAGAACAGAGTATAAAAGGTCTGGGTGGAAGGAAAGACAGCTGAACTTATCTGTAACCTGTTTTATAGTGATTCCTGTCAAATACCACAAGTCTATATTTATGACAAAAAGAAAACTAATGGTGTCACATCTGCCCTGTAGTAATAAAGAAAAAAAATCAGGAAATATTTTCCTCGCCCTTTAAATAAAGCCCTCTGATATAACATTTGCTGTGATATAAGACTTCTCCTGATCCTTGACTTCGAACCATGGTAAGCCTGCTTGTCAGAAAACAACTCTGGGTATTAGTCAAACTATGTGACTTCCAAAGAGAATGCTGTGATTAAGTGGAAATGTTATTCATTTACATTGCACTGAGAAATAAATCCCTAGAACAAAATGTTCAACATTCAAAATTATGTTGGTCTCCAATTCTGAGTGTCACTCAGTTTCTATACTAGGCCAGATATGTTGTCTAAAAAGAAATTTTTTAACTAGACATTTATCTAATTATCCTTAGTGAATAATGGGCTATTATGCTTCCCTCCCCTCCTTTGTTAAATCTTAGGTTATGCCTAGATTTGGCAGAATAGTATACATGATGCTTCCAGAGTATGTGTGATCATCCCACCTTTATTTTAAGATATTTTAACACGACTACCCATATAAAAGTACCAGTTTGAACCACATTTATCACTTTGCATTTTTGGAGCTGTGATTAGGAAAAATTAGAATTATTACGCTAAAGGTTAATTTTTTTCTACTCTAGCAGATCTTTACTTGGTGTGTTACTCCATGTTAAAAAGATACCTCAGTTATTTATTCTTTTTTGATAGATGACAATTTCCATCTCTCCTCAGAGAATTTATAAATATAAAAGCATTATTGAGTAATTCTAGTTTGCTACCTAGTCATGTTTAGCAGACATTTTACAGACATTTTAATTATTTTCCCATCTAGTTTAGTCCTAAATAAAATTCTACTGGGCCATCTCCCTCCCTGCTTACCCCAATAAACATACTCTACCAGCAAATTATGCTCCAGTCAAGAAAATGTGAACTAAAATACATTCTGCTCTGAGCCCTAAGGATCAGAAGACTCTATCTTTGTAGTAGAGGCAAGATGGATATGCTTGTGAGGCCAGAATTTTTGTATGGAAACCCTCTTTTTCTTGTTCTCCAAGTTCAATCTCAGAGCCTGTGTCAATGGAAGAAACTCAGCTGCTCTCAACTTTCAAGATGCTTGTATAAGGGGAGAGACCATCATTATTTTCTGTCTCCTGGGAGACTGGATGGACATACAAGAAGATAATGAAAAAAAACTTTAAATTTTAATCAAATTGACTTCCCACTATGGGTCTTCAAATATAACATGCTGTAGTGGAGTAATGGGGATCATGGTTTCAGCTTGTGTTGAGAAAAAAATAAAGCCTCAGGGGAAAAAAATAAACCCTCTCCCCCCCCCCCCCCCCCCACACACTTCATCCAACAACAACAAAATTCTAACTGGAAAACCTCATTCCTTTAAGAATATAATCCATACTTCTAGAATAAAACAAGCTGGTAGAGGATTTTATCAGTTTTTTTTTTTCTTTTGTGGTTTTGTGGTTGCAGAACTGTGATTTACTTATGGGTTTCATATGCTAGTGATGTTTCAGAACTATTTAACAGAAACATAGGGCCAACAGGAGCTACATACTCAAACGTGTACCTAGCACATTACACGGAGTCAATATAGTAGAAGTCAAAAGGGAAAGAAATTCGCTCTTTCCTCTAACCTGGGGCCTGTATTGTTGGCTTTTTAAAGATAATTATATTTTAATATAATTGATTTCATTCATGATCCTATGTGTTTTATTTTATCCATTTAAAGGCATCATTTTTGTCTTATACTGAAAATTTCCATGCATTTATTTTGTTACTTTATACCTTTAAAACATCATTAATTCTTTTTTTTTTCTGAGAATGGGTCCATAGACTTTACATTACTATCAGTCAGGTCCATGACATAAAAAAAGGATAAGAACTCTGGCTCTAGAAGCAGTATGGGTTAGGCAAAAAAAAAAACCATGAATTTGGAGTCAGGAGACATGGTTTTAAATGCTTGCTCTTCTATTTACTACTTGTACCATCTTGGACCTTTTACTTCTCTGGTCTTCAGTTTCATTTTATAGCTCTGATATACCTATTTTGTCAGAAAACAGTTCTGTGTAATAGTCAAACTATTTCACTTCCCAATAGAATACTACGATTAAGTGAAAATATTTTTCATTTATGTTGGCACTGGAAAATAAACCCTCTAACAAACTGCTGAAATTGTTCAAAGTTTCAAGGGGGTTAGATTAGATCACTTCCAATGCATCTTTCAGTTCTCAATCTAGGATCCCCTGAAATGTCACCAATGCTGTTAATACCTAATCATCCAGTCAGTCGACAAGTATTTATTAACTTTCTAGTATCTACTAGGCAAGAGCTGGTTTTCTAGTCTGCAAATAGTTTAATATTCATACATTTCCTTCTTCCCCACTCATCAGCCTCCTAGCCCTTCTAATCCAAGGGATGCACTGCAGGGAGAAAGAGTAAGGAGAATTCCATTTGGTTTTGCTATTTCTTGGCAGCTCTAGTAAAAGATTTTGTGGACAAAAGAAGATTGAAGACAACTGATAAAATGAGATATGGTAATTATCAGTGGATTCTTTTATTCAAACTTTCCCTATAGCTCATAACTTAGCACATTAATAGCTGGGATCGACTTCTTCCCATAAACCAAGTGCTTAATTTGGCTTCATCGCTAATGTTGAGCTGACACTATTAAAATCCTGCAATAATAAGTAAGGCCAAGCACATGGGCCACAGCCCCTTAAGAGCTAGTCGTGGTAACATAAACTGCTGAAAAAATAAAGCTAATTATATGAAGAAAGACTGCAAATACTGAGTCATCAAGAACCTAGTTAAATGGAGAAATTGATGTTAGAAGAGACAAGTTACAAAATCATTCTTCTTTCTGGCTTTTTTTGTGACCTGAGGGATAATTTCAAAAGGTGTGTCTTCAAGAGTCACAGATAGTCAGCCCTCTCAGCCCTTCCCTGGTATAACTGGAGATATTAGTTCCCTGGTATTCATTTAAATCTAGTCATTTTAAAGTGGATAGAGAGCTACTCTAGGAGCTAGAAAGACTTGGATTCTATGTCCTGTGACACATATTACTTTTCAACTCAGAGAAAACACATTCAGGTTGTCAGTGCCCCCATCAAAGACTATAAGCTTAGAGAAGGCATCATTGGCAATCTGCATTAGAGGAGGGAGTTTTCTGGCTTGAGAGGAACTTCTTCAAGGAATATTTGAGAGCTCCCTATTTCTTTTTTTTTTTTAAAGCAATCGGGGTCAAGTAACTTGCTCAAGGTTACACGGCCAGTTATTTCTGGGTGTGGCGCTGAGTATCTGAGCCTGGATTTGATCCAGGTCATCCTGACACTGGAGCCTGTGCTCTTACTCGCTGAGCTACCTGGCTTCCCCTAAGCAATTGGGGTTAAGTAACTTGTTCAAGGTTACACGGCCAGGTGTTTCTGGGTGGGTGCTAAGTGTCTGAGCCCGGGATCCGATCTCCACGTCATTCCAACACTGGAGCGGGTGCTCTTACTCACTGTGCTACCTGGCCGCCCCTAAGAGTTCCCTATTTCAATACAATAGAAGAATTTGTCCATATCTCAGTTGTACTTATTACCTCATTTGACCCAAACAAGTCAGTAGAGGTAGAAACAAAACATAGTTATTATCCCTGTTTTACAGATGAGAAAACTGAAGGTCAAATGTGGTAGGTCAGAGGATCACAGAATTTAAAGCTGCAAGGGGATCTTAGAAGCCATCTGGTCCAATACATAATGAAAAATGACATTATGAGTGATCATTTAGCCAGTTCTTGAAGACTTCACTAAGGCAGAACCCTACCACTTAACCCAGGTACCCCATTGTACTTTTGGTTATCTCTAATTATTAGCAACTGCCCCACCCACCCTGCATCATTACTAAATTTAATACTTTGCATATTTCACTCATGACTCCCAGTTCTTCCCCATTGATGCCAAAGTGAGAAGTTTTATTCCCTCTTAAGTGACTTGTCCATCGCAATACAGCAACTATCAGAAACAGGGTTTGAACCCAGGTCTTGCTGATTACAAGCCCAATACACTGTCCACTATTTCATGCTGACTTTCAAATTAGAACTCAGGTTAAAAAAAAAAATCCTTCTTTTTCCATTGATACTGGGTGTTGTCTTATGTGAGTTTATTTCCCTCAATGTACTTCAGTTCTCTTTATGGAATTGATTACCTACCAAGAAGCAAAATTGAACATTTTAAATACTTTAAAATTCTTGAGTGGATATTGCCACCAGCATGGAAAACAGCACTATTGTCTTAGTTAATAAGGAGTAGGGCTCATGATATAAAGACCATGAAAGACAAATCAATGAGCCAGAGGTAAAATATTTGTTTAAAGAAGAAGTAATGAATGAAAAGAACTAAGAGCCTGAGGACAGGAATACAAATTATATTAGGAGGAGATGGATGTAAAAAGTAGTCTGTGCATTTTACTTTAATTAAAGAACTACTGAATAGGGACACTATCAGACTCAATCTAAGCAAGGGTTTTCATAACCTGATATTTCTTGTTTAAATAATTCACAAAAAATGGGGAATAATATAGTTTGTCCCATGTTTGAAAGAGTATGCACTATCATTAGTGTTTTCTTCATGAAGAAAATTTGGTTCACCTCCATGTACACATAACTTGAAAAATACCTTGTTCAGCCCCTGGGCCCAGAGCCCAGGCAGCTCAATGTAAAGCAAACAAAACACACAGAACCTTGAGGAGAAAAAAGGGATCATTCACTTAGCAGGAATTGGCTGATATGCCCTAACCTTCAACTCTGGAACTATGATGAACTAATAGGGTTGATCTCTTAGCTGCAACAAATGTTCAGAATTGTTGGAACGGAAGCATATGAGACATGAGGGAGTGAACTGGGTCTCTGGCCAGCCAAAAAGTCACTGGTATTATAGAATGGGCAATTACATTTAGAATTCAAAAGAAAATAAATAGTTGTGAATTCCAAAAGCAAGAAGGATGGTATATATGAAGCAAAATCTGTGAGATATAGTTAAAAGAAACATTTTTAAAAGGCTATATGTTATTTCCTTTCTTTCTCCTTCCTTTCTTCTTTCTTCACTTTCCTAAACTCTGTTATACTTCTTTGTTTCTTCCTTCCTCCCTTTTTCTTCTTTCTTTCTTTTCTTTCCCTGTCCTTTTTTTCCTTTCTCTTTCATTCTCTTCATTTCCTTCTTTCTTTTCCTTTCTCTTTCTTGGTTTTGTTCCTTTCATCTTTCTGTCTTTCTTTTTTTTTCTTTTTCTCTGTTCATCTCTTTCTTTCCTTCCCTTGTGCCCCCCCCATGACTGAGTATAGACTTATATAGCCTTAATTTACGAAATACCTTTAAAAGCCGTGATTAAATGACAACTTAAAACTGCTCAGGTTTGAACAGTTTCTGAGATACAGTTCAGTGGAATTGTGTTTATCATAGGGACAAATTGTATTTAAGTTCTTTGGGGATTTGCAAGAGTAGTGATTTCTACAGTGGTTTACTTGGGCTTAAAATTTAGCACAGATCATAAAAACTTATCTACTGCCCCTTTCCACCCTCAAATGGAAATAGATTAGGGCTAAATGAGAGTTTTCACACATTAAGATTTCTTCCTCATATTTTTTCATGGAACAATGGTCCAATAACAGGTAAAGTTCAGTAGGAAACCCAAATGCCCTACATTGGAAAATGCCAATTTCCCCCCTGATTTTAACTGGAGGAATTGGAAAAGGAAGTTGAATTATTTTCAGAATTATTTAGGTAGCAATTCATATTAATTGCTCTTAAGAATTGCCAGCTATAGCCAATTTTAAATAAATCCCCTTAAAATGAAAAATTCTGAAAACTTCCCATAGGATATCCATTATTTTTATTTTCTGTTATTCTTATATTAACCATGGTGGTATCCTCCTATTTGGAATGTGTCCTCCACTCATTCTATTTGCTGAATGTTTGATAATGTATATCAGTATCCCAAATGTGTACTTACCCCTCCCCCACACCCCAAAAAACATGCTTTCATTCAGATTTCTTTTTTAAAAATGTCATGTTACCTGGCCACACATATAGACTTGTTTTCTGTTTGAGGCCAAATAGTTCCCATTCCCATAAAGCAAACAGTAAAAATAAGATTTCTTCTAAGAGTCTTAGAACATTATTTCCTCTACATTAACAGTCTGAATAATTAACACATTGTTCTGGGAACCAATAAAAATACTAAGAAGTTAATAAACTGTGTGTAGAGCAGTGTATGATACCAAGGTTTGTATTCCTAAATTTATGCCTAGACATATCTTATTGTGATTTTTTTTTATAAATAAACCACTTGCAGTCTAGACCACATGCACACAAAAATACTATTTATTAATCACATGAAATTGGGATATAGTTATTTGATTATGAAAACATATCTATGCCCCTATCTCTAAATTGAGGTATTCTTAGAGTTTTGATTAAGGTATCAGAGCACAATTACACAATCTATTTCCAAAACACTAATCCCTTAGTGAATTCTTACACATGCCATCAACTCTGATATACACAGCATTTTAGCTCAAATGATGAAGCCCAATATACACAGAGCAAAGGAAGGTACTACAGTGGATGAAATATGTAACCTAGTGGTGGAAGGAAGTCATTACAGTTCTTGTTGTTCCTAACATTATCAGCAGTTCAAATTAATGGGAAGAACAGGGAATCGGGATGTGGATTTATAGAACTCAGCATGTTTTCATGAATTTAGTGAAAGAAGAGAAATACTCATAATAAAAAGAAGTTTATATTATGGTGAAGAGAAGTCTTACTTAGGTATTTCCAAAAAAAAATGATCAAGGTGGAAATACAATGAATGACAAGATGATAGAGAAACAGAAAAGTGGAGCTTGCTGGGGAAAGGTGGTTTTAGCTTAATTTATACATGAAGCATTAATGCAAATTTAGACTATCCCAACTGTAGATCTACTTAGCAGGTAAGATTTGAGAACCAAATCCATAGTATTAGAGAAGGAATCTTTCCCTGTACAGTGCATCTTAGTGTTGGAAAGTAGTTGGGGGAGGGTGTGGGAGGGAGAAGGATCAGGGCAAAAGGAAGAATTTGGATTTGATTAAAGTTTCAAGATGGCCTGGATTTGGCACAATATCTTTCTATTTTTGCTCAATGAGACTACTAAAAACATGATATTGTTCTATTCTTTTCATAGTACTGTATAAAAAAATACTCAAATCATCAGGATTATGGGTGTCACTGTAATATGTGATCTTGTGAATATCTGAACTCTGTGTGAAAGGAATTTTTTTTTAAATCCACCTGCACAAAATGGGGGCATTGCATTTTAAATTATTAGATTATAGTCCTCTGTCATACTTTTCAGGTTCTAGTCTGCTAGCAGTATCATTTCAATAGATGTGCTAGGGGAAGTGCCAAGACCGGCTTCACTTTTTTTCCCCTTTTTCTCTTTTAATCCCTGTGGGGCTCTGATTTTTTTTCATAGCTGGACTAAAGTTGTGTCAACGGGAGACTTGCACCATAAAGACTGAAATGTTAAAGAAAGCTACAAGGAACAGCTTTGAGGCAAGGTTTCAAGCTTTGTCATCACGCTTGAAGAATTTTCTGTTTAATGTACTGTAATGCAGTATTCAATGGGGACAAGTTTAATTGAGTTTTACACAACCCAGTTGGGAGTAGCGCTGCAAGGTAGGTGATGTCTAGGTTTTTAATCTTCCACTCCGGAGAGGCTTGTTGACGGAGAGGTTCTTTCTCTTTGTAAGAAAAAAAAGGGAAGCATGAGAAATGATACATCCGTGGATAAAACCAATTGGCAACCCCCAAAGGAATGAGGGCGATAAGGCGAATCCAGCACTTGTAAGAAATAAAAGAATCCAACTGTTCATTTAAATGAGAAACAACACATGCAAAGGAGGAGGCAAGGAGGCTGGGCGATGGAATGAGGAGGAACAGAAACTGACAAACAGAACCACTGATATGGGAGAAAGGAGTTCCAGGAAAACAATCAAAGGTTTGGTAGGGGGATTATCAAAGAGATAGTTAATGATGTGTATTTTTAAAAGAAAAATTAGGGGGAGAAGGGTCATTCTCTGTCAGGCAGAGTGGATGAAGTGGCAGGAGGGAGGGAGCTGTTGTTATAACAAGCCTCACTGTAAAACACACACGCACGCGTGTGCG
>NW_027187460.1:55195859-55259234 GCF_028583685.1 Petaurus breviceps papuanus | reverse complement strand
AGAGAGAGAGAGAGAGAGAGAGAGAGAGAGAGAGAGAGAGAGACAGACAGAGAGAGAGACAGACAGACAGAGAGAGAGACAGACAGAGAGAGAGAGAGAGAGAGAGACAGACAGACAGAGACAGACAGAGAGAGAGAAAGAAAGAGAGAGAGACAGAGAGACACAGAGAGAGAGACACAGAGAGAGAGAGAGAGACAGAGACAGAGACAGAGAGAGAGAATAAAGAAAACAATACCTTCCATATAAGCTCCTATGTATTTTTAACATAACTTTCTTAACTCCAGCAGCAACTTGCTTCTTCACCTACCCAAGCAGTTGAAGGCACAAAATTTCCTCATCCAATCACTGTATTCAGAAATTGTCTTTCTGTTTTAGTTTCTTTGTCACTAGGGTGAATAAATAACTGTCTAGTTGGTCCAAACAAAACTATCTCAAAGTTGGTGTTTTTTTTTAAATTATCAATTTTTCAGTTGCCAGCTCTGTAAGAGGGGTAAGGAGATAAAGGATTATACTGTGTGTTAATATATTTAAAGTGTCCACTTAAAAAAGGAATTTGGGTTCTTTATCATTTCTTTATCTGACAAAGTCCTCTTACACGGATTTAACTCATTCTTAAGACAGAGGGAAGATAGATCTCCCTGTGCCGTGTCTCCCACATTTTTAGGGCTTTTCCTTGCTTAATGACTAATGTGAATACCCATGGCTGATTTTCAGTATATTCTGGAGCTTTCCAGAGCAGAAAAAAAATGTATTATTTAATACAGATTTCACTTGAATTATTGCCTTCCACCAACAAAGGAAAACTAATTTTTTTTCTGTTTCTACTAAATTTGGTCAGTTTTTGTTGCATGCAGATAACTAACACTTTGTTGCTCATTGGAATTATTGATGACTTGGAACTATAGCATTATTCTGGGAATTTTGTTTTCCTAGTATGGAATTTCCAGGAGAGGATCAACCATTTCATGTCCTCAGCAGATTCATGGCTGATTGGGACTCAAAAAAAGACAGTTTTGTCAAACTAAAGAGAAGCTTAGAAGCCATATAGTACAACTTCCTTATTTTAAAGATGAGGGAATTGAGGCTCAGAGAGATCAAATAATCTACTTACTCTGCTGCTCCCTATTATGATTACTCAATGACATCCTGGACTTCTTATTTTTCTTCACTCCACATATTCATTCTGTTGCCAAATTGTGTCATTTTCACCTATACAGAATATATAGAATCAGTTTTCTTCTCTTCGTTAACATAGACACCACACTAATTCAGTACATCATCACCTCATACCTGGACTTTTGCAATAGAATTCTAATTGACTGTCTTGCCTTAAGTCTATTCTCTACTCCAATCCTTCCTTCACATGACTGCCAAACTGGTTTTCCTAAAGCGCAGGTCTGACTGGCAACTCCTTTGACTGTTTATTATTTCAGTAATCAAATGTAAACTTTTATATTTTGCATTTAAATTTTTTCACACCCTACCTTTCGAGTTATATCATACACTATTATTTCCTTGTCCCACATTCCTGGAAGGCACTCCTTCCTCACCATTACCTCTTAGAATTCTTAGTTACTTTCAAAGCTCTTTTCTTATACTACCCTCTACATTAGGGATTCTTAATCCAGGATCTATGAACTTGTTTTTTAGATGGATAGATAGATAGATAGATAGATAGATAGATAGATAGATAGATAGATACATACATACATACATACATACATACATACATAGATACATAGATAGATAGATAGATTTGCTTTATGACCCTGTATATTTTATTTCGTTTAAAAATATCATTCTGAGAAGGATTCCATAGGCTTCACCTAGCCAACAAAGGCTTCCATGATGTATACAAGAATTAAAAGCCTCTCCCCCACATGAAACCCACATTTTCCTCAAATTGTTGTTGTGTTCATTATTTCAGTTGTGTTCAACTCTATGTGACACCATGCACTTCTGTCCATGCGGTTTTCTTAGAAAAGATACAGGAGTGGTTCGACATTTCCTTCTCCACTGTGTCTCCATTTTACAGATGAGGAACAAGGCAAATAGGGGTTAAGTGACTTGCCCAGAGTCACACAGCTAGTGTGTCTAAATTCACATTTGAACTCAGATCATCTTCATTCCAAGCCCAGTTGTACCACCTAGCTGCCCTAAACTACCTGAAATTACTTTGTATCTATTTTCTATATACCTCCATACGTATACATTTTATTTTTCCTAATTTGATTGTAAACTCCTTTAACGTATTAAGATTCCTTTTGTCATTTTGTTTCTACCACTTAGGATAGTTCCTGGCACACAATTGGTGCTTAATAAGAGATTGTTTTTTGATTGATAAGAAGAGATCTAAACTATAAAAATACATCTGTAATAATGTTTTTAGGAATCATCTGTACCAAATATAGAAATGTATTTTTAATATATTGACCTTGAAGTGACCCTAGATCAATAATTTTTTATCACAAAAAGACATTTCTGGAGAATAATCATGGGCATCATCTCTGGTTTTCATTTGGTTCATTTAAGAAGCATTTATGAAACTTAAGGCATTGAGCTGAGTAATTGGAAGACAGACCAAAACCAAAAAGCCCATGCATTTTAGGAGCTCATATTTGGTTGAGTAAGCAAGATAAACTAACAAAAATATTCAAAATAGATACTAACTAGCTACAAAGTTATTTCTGGGCAACAAGTAGAGGCCAGGAAGAATCAGGAAAGGCTTCATGTAAGAAGTTGCTCTTGAGTTGGGCCTCAAAGGAAAAGAAAAATAAAGGAAATCAGATGATGAGGGAGTATATTCCAGCAATGAGGGACAACCTGTGCAAAAGAATGAGGAAATGAAAAGGAAATGAAATGCATATATGAATCAACCATATAATGGTCATAATTACCTTTTACATAGTGCTCAGGGATGTGTGGATGTTTAACAACTGGGCCTTTGAAAAGATGAATAAATAAAAGCACCAAGCACTTTTAAGTTTAATCTACATTCTTATTTTCCTTTCTCTTACTTTAACCCAGATAATAAGCAAAACAATAAATCAAACCATGATTTTTGACATTTAGTGTCTACAGAGGTATAAATGGTCAGTTAGTTAATTCGCCAATAGGTTGGATGCCCCATTGAACTGCCTTCAGCAAACCCGGCAGTTTAAAAATCTGACTAGGACCAGAGCAGTGATTTCTCACGACTGTGCTTCTCCAGACTATGGAGTTGATCACACCACTTTAATTCAGTTTTTATTATTTGAAAAATGGGTTTTCAAAAAATGTTGCTAATTCTGTCTGTCACTTGCCAGGAAAAAGTTATGAAAGTTGTTCTTTAAATGATTGTGCTTTATATAAAAGCATGTGTGGATACTATTAATAGCTTCATTGTTTATCACATAATGTGACTCACATGGAAATGAATCAGCTCAGTACTTCAAGACTTTCAGGTTATTTAGTCAGAGTAATTTTATTTACCATAGTATAGCACAAACTACAAATACTTGAGGTTTATTGTTATTTGAATCACCTATCATCCTTGTTAAGCAGGAGATTTCTTCAGCATCTCTGGGGATCTTTATCTTTAAATATAAGGGTATTGACCTTAAGCCAGGCAAAAATGTGTCCCCATATGGAGGTAGAGGGAAGGAGGAAGCTCTTGAGGAAATAACAGTGTGGAAAAAGGCATCAATTCTTTTTTATTTGGGAGATTTGTATTTTACTGGATTACCACAAAATCATCACCATTTGCTTTACCTCAAAAAGTTATTTAAAATAATGAAGTGTTATATGATAAAAATAACCTACTAAGGCTTAGAAAGAGACCTAGCATCAAGATTTTAAAAAGTCAGGCCAAAAGTTTTTAGGCTGTTTTTTCATTGTGTATCCCTTTGGAAACCTTGGGAACCCTAAGGTTGCCTACATATTGTTGCTGACATTTATAAATTAAGGAAATGCTAATTTTCCATTAGAAGGTATTGAAAAGAAAGATATAATTTCCCCCCATTCAAGTTAATGGATCCCTCAAAATCTATCCACAGACTCTTTGGGGGTTAAAAACTCTTGGTCTAAACTAGATATATCAAAGGGTGTGGGTGAAGGGTTGTATTAGGGAAGAGATTGCAAAACTCTTAAGGGTCAATGTATTAAAACATAATTGGGAAATATTTAACAAAATAAACAAAAATGCAGTAACACATAGTTTATGTTAACATGTGTTGTTGGGGTTTTTTTAAGTCACTCTAGTATCTTAAGTCACATGGCCTCTAGGAATTTTTATATATCAATGAAACCTGTTTTTATTAGAGTTTTATATCACTGCTGTAGACTGTGCCAGAGACTGGTGTGCCCAGGTAACAACAGAGACTGACAAATGGAAGCCTAATCTTTTTCCAAGCCCTTCCCCTTTTTATTCATAGTGAATACTGTTCTGAGTGGTAATCTGGTTGGATCCCCAATGTATAGCAGAATTTCTGGCAAATAGTGGGTTATTAATAAATGTCTGTTGATTAACTGATTATCAAAGGCAGAGAGCTCTTTAAATTTATGACTTCATGTCTTTATTCTTTACAACCTGTGGCAGCAAAGGCAGTTCCTTCAACAATTAGTGTATAAGACTTGGAGTCTGGAAGACCACAGTCTCCTATCTCAAATGAATATTAGTTATTTGACCCTGGGCACTTCACTTATCTTCTCTCAATTTTAGTTTCCTTATTTATAAAAGGGGGATATTAAGAGCATCTACCTAATAGTATACTTTGTAGGAAAAACTGAGATAATATGTGCAAAATACTTTGCAAAACTCCAAGTGCTATATAAATGTGAGATATTATCACATTATTATCAATGTTATCATTATTGTTAGCAATACTTGTTAATTATAGCTAGTATTTATGTAATACTATGTACCCTGTTCTGTTGCTAAGTGCTTTATAATTATTATCTCATTTTATACTTAAAACAACCATAGGAGATAGGTATTATTATTATTCCCATTTTGTAGCGGAGGAAACTGAGGCAGATAGAGGTTAAGTATCTTGACCTGGGTCACACAGCTGGTAAGTGTCTAAGGCAATAATTGAATTCAGGTCTTCCTGACTTCAGGCCTGGCACTCTATTCATTTTATCACCTAGTTGCCTGTTATATCATCATTTTATATCTGGAAGAATGAGGAAGAAAAACTGACTTCAAGCAAAATAAGTCACTGGACTGGAGTGTAGGATGACTGGGTTCAAACATTGAATCAGATAGGCCTCAGTTTCCTCCTCTATAAAATGGAAATATTGGAATTGACGTCCTGTAACATTCCTTCTAGGTCCAAATCTCACAGATGAGATGGCGCTGGTCATTGGAAAGCTTACCAACCATCACAGTAACTTCATACTCGTTAGAAAATAGAAAAATAGAGAAATGGAATATCCCAAGGAATATTTAAAATAATTGTTCTCCATAACCCAATATTTAATAATCATAATTTAGCTGAGAAAGAACTCCTTATTTGAATAGAATTACTGGGAAAAGTAGGTATCAGTGCGGCAGACATTAGCCTAAGGTCTACATCTTATGTCATCTTCCCTAGAAATTAAAAAAGGTACAAATGAAGTAACTGAAATTAACAAAACACATCCATATACTTTGAGCAAGAGATTCAGCTGTCAGGAATATATATATATATATATACCAAAGAAATCAACGACAAAAAGAAATGCCTAATATATATCACAATTTTTATAGCACCAGTAGCAAAGACCTGGGATGAAATGAGATGCCCATCAATTGGGGAATGACAAAACGAAGTATGGTACATGATTGTAAAGGAATATTTCTGTGCTATGATAAACAATGACTATATATACTACGGAAAATAATGAAAGTCTCATATGAATTGCTGCAAAAGTGAAGTAAAAAGAACTAAGAAAATAATACATACAATTAGTGACACAATGTAAATAAAATAATCAAAACTTAATGCTGTGAAATTATAATAAACAAACAACCACCACCACCACCCCCTGCAAAAAAAAGTTCAAGAAGATTGCTATCCAATCTTTGCCCTTTTACAGAGGTAAAAAAAATTTTGCTGAAGTTTTTAAAAAGTCCTTTAGTATGTGGGAGAACTAGGGGTAAAAGGGGACATAATAGGAAATATGATGTGAAACAAAATTTAAATAAAATAAAGGTGTAGGAGTAGAGTTTAGGAGATTTTTCAGGGCAGGATAAATGGACTTGGGATCATCTATGTACAGATAATTGAACCCATAGGAGGAAGGGAGGGAGAAAGAGAGACAGACATAGAAACAGAGACAAAGAGAGACTTGATCAGTTACTTCAGTTGTATCCAGCTTCTCATGATCCCTTTTGGGCTTCTCTTGGCAAAGATACTGGAGTGGTTTGCCATTTCCTTTTCCAGCTCATTTTACAGGTTAGGTAGGACATTGAGGCAAATGGGGTTAAATGCCTTGCCCAGGGTCACACAGCTAGTGAGTATTTGATGTCTAATTTGAACTCAGACTTCCTGACTCAAAACCCTATGTTCTATCCACTGCACCACCTAGCAGCCTTAAAGAGGAAATATGAATAACCCAAAGGGTAAGTTTAATGAGCAGACTGAAAAGCAGATATTAAGAGAGTTAGATAGAGCTGCCCTTATCCTGCATCAGTCTTCCTGTTCTGAATGCTCTGCCAAATTAATTGTTTTATATTAGTAAATAGAAAACACATACTTAAGACTAATACCATAATGTAGCCTTTACCAAAAATAAAACAAAAATAACATTTAATAGCTTTTTTTTCTTTGTGCACATATATTTGTTATTTTTCCTTCTGCCTTTTCTTTGTAAAATGGCAAGGAAATTGAGCGTGGTATGAGCTGTGGTGGAAGAGGTGACTTGCTTCAGAGAGTATAATAAGTGACTCTCTGGATGTTAATGGTTATTGAAAACATTTAGAGTTATTATCATAATTATTAAGCTCAGGCATGTTGATTTAATAAGAAAAAAACAATGAAAGTTTTCCTTTGTACCATTAAAATGCCTAGAGAATGATGAGTAAGTATACATATATATGCAGAATGTGTTTTTCATATCTATATAAAAGTATGAATTCTATATTCCTATACCATTAATTGTCACTGCTAGTTTGAAGTATTAATCTTTTGGTAGTTCCCCCACACACACACCATTATCCTAACAAGAAAAGGTGCATCTTTTGAAGTATTATGACAGCATAGGACAGAGGCAAAGAGAAATAGGTGAAAGCTATGTATTCTTTTTTTTGCAATAACAGGATTCTAACCAAACAATAAAAGTTCAATATTATGACCTCCTTCTAGAAAACCTTTAAAGAGAGGGATGGAAGAAAAAAGTAAAAAAATTAAAAAATAGAGCCACAATATCTTTGGAATATGCACTGTAACAAATATATTTGCTTGAAGTATTATTTTTCACACGTACTAATTCCATTCATCTCTTCCCCAAATTTTCAGACCCATATGTGAACCTTAATTCCAATTCAGATTTATATCTTGCCTCAAAACATAGATCTAGTCTTGCCCACTTTGCAAAAATTTTAATAACATAATGACATCTATTCCTGGCCAAAACCTTAAAAAAAAGACCCATGGTACCACCAAAAAAGGTGAACTTGGTGGTCAAACAAGACAGATGATTCACATTCTCTTTCTCAGTGGGCAAGTACAGAAACTAGATTGTGAGAATCTGGTTGCTTCCTCAGTTCTCCTTTTATTAAGATCTTTCAGTGTAAGGTCTAGTTTTTCTTCCTATTATGTTCTTCCAGGTTATAATTAACAATAGGAACCTCCCTTTTTTTGAAGAGTACAATTCTAAGAGATTTCATAGTGTCTGATAATAAAAATAATACCTAGCATTTATTTATTGCTTTAAGGTTTGCAAAGCACTTTTACACGGTCTCTCATTCAGTCCTTAGAATAATCCTGTAATAGAGGTGCTATTATTATCTCCATCTTGGAAATGAGGAAACAGCTTCTGATAGGTTGTGTGCACACAGTTTGTGTAGACTGAGTCACACATTCAGTCAGTAAGCATTTATTGAGAGCCTTCTACGTACCAGGCACTGTACTAAGCACTAGGGATTACAAAGAGAGGCAAAAGACAGTTTCTGCCCTCCAGGAGCTCAGAATCTAATTGGGGGAGATAACAAGCAAGCAAATATATACCAACAAGACAAATAGGAAATTATGACCAGAAGGAAGCCGCTACAATTAAAGGGAAAGCCTTCTTGTAAAACGCGGGATTTTAATTGAACTTGAAGGAAGCCAGTAGGTGGAGATGAGGAGGGAAAGGATTCCAAATGTGGGAGACAACCAGGGAAAATTCCCAGAGCTATGTGATGGAGAGTTTTGTTCAAAGAACAACAAGGAGGCTAGTGTCACTGAATGAAAGAGAACACGTGGAGGGGAATCACATTCAAGAAGACTAGAAAGGTGGGGGGGGTTGGTTACGAAAGACTTTTAATGCCAAACAGAAGATTTTGTATTTGATCCTGGAGATGATAGAGAGCCACTGATGTATATTCATTATGACAGTGACATGGACATACTAGCCTGGGTCATGATTTGAAATAAGGTCTTTCTGACTCCAAGTCACACAGTCTACCCACTGCACCACCTAAAAGTGTTATAAATACACTTAAATCACTGTTGCATTCGTATTTCTAACAACTTTATCATCTTTCCATTCCCAGCACTCTTTCTTTATCCCTCCCTCCCTACACATTCTTGAAATCCCTAGTCTTCAAAATCAAGAGGGAATGAGAACAAACAAAAGAATAATGAGCAAACTGACACTAAGTTATTATAAATACACATTAACTTTTTTTTCCCTAAAAAACAAAGCAAAACAAACAAACGAAAAAACCTTCCTTGAGGAAATCTATCAAACCCATTTTACAGGCAATCAGAAGAAAGCCCAGAGAACACATGACACAGCAGAGAATGACAGAACATTATCAGCAAAGTCAACCCTCGGGTCCCGATGTCTTTAGTCCTTTGGCTATCCCACTGAGACATGTTGCTTCTCAAGTGCCTTTTTAAATCCAGAAATGACTTATCTCACACTTCCAGAGGAGTTCAGTGACTCAGTATTAGAATTAAGAAAAAGAATCTGATGGAGCCTACATTTTAAAAACCAGCAGCCTTTAAAGTATTGATTTTTCAGGGAGACTAACTCTAGATTGCAAAACTGCTGGAGATTTTTTGTACATAACTCAGGATATAAGCTAGTTATGGATTGAGAATAAACTAATTGCCTCACCTATTTATTTAGTTTGTTACCAAAAATAATTAATCACTTTTAAATCATCTAGAATTGTAGCCTTTACACATTTATTTCAAAAGAAATTCTTGTGAGAATATTCTTATCCATTTGTGAAACTATTCAGCCATGGGTATTGGACTCTTCCTAGGAATATGGGGTCTAGCCAAGCAAAATGCTTGAGGAAAACAGTCTGTGAAAACTGGTCTATGCCATGACAGAAAGGGGAGTTATTCTGGGCATTGGGATGGATTTGCTGCATGTAGATAATGCAAATATACAATAAATGCTGGAGGGGAATTGCTTTAACTTCAATTAAATTTAACTAACATTTATAAAGCTACTACTATATGCAAGGCACTGTGGAAGATTCTGGGAATTTCAGATAGAAATTGGCAGTCTTGCTCTGAATGAGTTTACAGTCTGATAGGACAAAGGACAAAGTAAGTAATTTCAATCAATAAACATTTATTAAGCTCCTACTATGTTAAGTGCTAATACAAGAGAAAATATGATAGTTAAAAAAGAAAGGTTCAGGTCAGGTATCCATTTTAACTGAAATAGACAGGAACAATTCATGGAGACTGTCTGTGCTCTGAGTTATACCTGAAAGAAGCAACTTCAGGTGGTCATACAAAGTCATGTAAATAAAGGTCTTTTGTAAACTTGAAAGTTGGGTTATAGGTTCGCCTTTTGGAAACCCTAGCTCCCTCCTAAAATAAAGTTTTCCTACTAGTACCCCGTTATCTGTGCTACCCACTTTCCTAAAATTACTTTGTATTTATTTTCAATGTATCATATATTTACTTATCTGTGTATATATGGTTCTCCCTTCTCACATGGTATGTAATCTCCCTGAGGATGGGAGCTTTTGTTGTTTTCATCTTTGCATCCTCAACTATTAGCATAGTGCCTGACATAGTTTTTATTGTTCAGCCATTTTTCAGTCTTGTCTGACTCTCTGTGACTCTATTTTGTGGGGTTATTTTTTGTCAAAGATACTGGATTGTTTCTGCCATTTCCTTCTCCAGCTCATTTTACAGATGAGGAAACTGAGGCAAACAAGGTTAAGTAACTTGCCCAGCCTCACGAAGCTAGTGTCTGAATTTGAACTCTTTAAGAAAAGTCTTCCTGGCTCCAAACTCAACTCTCTATCTACTATGTCCCCTAGCTGTCCTCTGACACATAGTAGGCCTTTGATAAAAGTTTGTTGAATTGAATTGACTCAGTAGTCACTGATGTCCCTTCCAATTCTGGGTTCTGTGATTCTTAGTGCAAATGCCCTATGAATGTCACCCTATTTTTGTGGAGAGAACCACATGATCCGTTATGATAGGGGTGCTTTAGGAAAATTACCCAGCAGTGGTTTGGAGGATGGATAAAAGGTGATTTAGGGAGAATCTTGCATAATCTTGATGAGAAAAGAGAAGAAATGAACAAGATACTCTGAAGTTGGAAATTAAAGGGCATAGCAACCTAATGCACATGTGGGATGACCAAGGCTGGAACATTTCTTGTGGATCAACCATATTCTGACTGCAACTTTCACTCTTTTTGAGAGACTGAGAAAGGAAAGTAAAAAAGGGAAGATGCAGATTTCAGACTGAAACATGGGGCTAGTATGAGGTAGTATATTATGGCACTATGAAAATGACATCTACATTCCAAAGTTAACCACAACATAAGCAACTCAAGGACATCCTAGCCAGGCTTTCTGTAATCTGGGTAGGTCTGGTCGTATGGAAAGAGGCTGAAGATTCTAGGAATTGTCAGAGGACCTGTGTTTAAATCCATCTTCACTCACATGTCACCTCTGTCATCCTGGGTAGGTAACATAATCTCCTTGTTGAAGTTTCCTCATCTCCAGAATGAGAGGGTTGATCCAGATGCCCTCCAAAATACCTTCTGGCTCTAAATCTATGAACCTGTTAACTATGATTGTATGATTCATCGAAGAATATGGTGATGATATTGGAAGAAGCTCCTTACTGTACCATTTCTCAATTTGTAAAACCAGCAGCAAAGTTTCTTGGAATTACATGATGAATATAATCTTACTGAAAAGGTATACCAAAGAAAAATTGCCTGGAACTCTCCTACAGGCTCCACATGAAAATTATGACTCTTTTTCTAAACAGTCATAAACTGTCAAATAAAGAATAGCAGGATCTCTTGGTGGTATGAAAGTCCCAGGGGCAAGACATTAGCAAGAAGAACTAGAAGAAGTCTCCTGAATTAGGTGGGCTTTGAACTGAGGCTTGAAGGAAGCCAAAAAGTGTAGGTTACCAAGATGAGGAAGGAGAACAGTCTAGGCAACAGAAGACAGCTAATGGTAATGGAGTGAGTCAGGAGATAGATAGAGTGTTGTATGTGATGAACAGCAAAGAGTCCAGTGTAGCTGGATTAAAAGGTTTGCTGAGGGAAATAAAATGCAAGAAGTCTTAGAAGGATAGGAAGAAGCTAACCTGCTTCCCATTTGAGAAGAGGCCTCACATTCTTAATTACTAACCCAAAAATCAGGGCAGATAATGAGGTAATAAGGAACATGGAGGACATTTCCTCCCATTTTAGTCAATTTTGTCCTAAGTTCTACAACATGTTTTTAAGGTAGTCCCTGTGCTGAATTCTACCCTTTCCATCTTTCCCTTCCTTGATAATTCCTAAACATTTTCATTATTTCCCTTACTATACAGGAAAAAAAAAATCTTTCTGAATGTTTGATTCCAGGAATTTAAAGCTATTGATCTGACTGCTAACTGCTATTGTCACTCTCTCAATCATTCATTTTTATTACAGTTCATGAAGGTAATCAATTCGTAGTGAGATATGGATGCCTTTGGCACCATGTGAATGTACTTGACTTAGGTATACACAAATTCAATTTCTTTTATTGAAATATATTTAGGGACAATGCCTATTATAATAAAATATCTATTCTGTGATGATCAGGAATCTACAAGTTAGTATGCCTGTATCAATGATGAACATATTATTTGCATTATGTGACTGTCATCATCAGGAGCTCTTAAAGGTATTACAAACCAATAATCTGACTCATAAAACAAAAGAAATATATAAAGTGTAGATATTCAGGTTCAACAAATGCCATTTAAATGTGCTAACAGCCCCTTATAAAAATTGTAACAATCACTTAAATAACTAAATAAACTGAAAAATGGAATTAGCAAGACAGTCATAATCTACGGCTAGACTATTAGCTCCTTGAAGGCAGGGCACTTTCTTTTTCTTCTTTATATCCCTTATGTGCTTTGCACATAATGGGCACTAAGTAAATATTTGAATGAATAAATACTGAATTTCTTTATACTCTATAGATATTTTCTATATTGTATGGTTAGATTTTTAAATGTTGATGAGGTTATATATACCTGAAGTCGTATGCCGGGATAGCTCATCCAGACCTAAATTCAGGAAGACCTGAGTTCAAATATGACCTCAGACACTTATTAGCTGGGTGATCCTGGGTAATTCAATGTAACCTCTATTTGCCTTAGTTTCCACATCTATAAAATGGGTATAAATAATAGCACCTACTTTACAGGGTTGTTGTGAAGATCAAATGAGATTATCACAATGTGTTTAGCACAGTTGACACATTATTATTGTTAAATTTTCTAAGAAGCCCCTGAGAGCAACTATTCCCATAGCCTTTAGCCTCTCATTTCATGCCTCCATCACAGACTCATCATCCAGAAAATGGAGGAAATAGCATTTTTCACTGTTTTCTTAGGAGAGTGTCAAGTCAACCTGAGGGCTACATCTTAAAAGAAAGTTGGTGCTTCCAACAATTACTATATCCTTATTTCTTTGGGGGTGTCTTCTTCAGAATTTACCCAGAGATTAATACTCTAATAGAAAGTCCAAAATCCAAATCACATCTTGAAGGTTTAAAATTCATTCAACCAGGATGAAGCCAGATGCAGAGCAGAAATTTCACTTTCATATTTGTATTTCATCTTTACCACACATTTTTTTTAATCTTCTATTTTTCAAGGACCTTGCACTAACAAATACCTACGCAGTCATTGGTTCAAAGAACAAAATTTCATTCAATGCTTATTATGTGCAAGGCATTGTGCTAGCAACTGAATTCATCTATTGGATAATTAAGGCATGAGTGTGGCTAAGAGTCATAATTCTTGGTTCTAGTCATGAATCTTCTATTACTACTACTACTACAACTACTACTACTAACACTACTACTACTACTACTAACACTACTACTACTACTACTACTAACACTACTACTACTACTAATACTAACACTACTACTACCACCACCACCATTACTACTATTATTACTACTACTGCTGCTAGCTTGCTTGCTAGCAATTACATATTATGAAACACTTAACCAGTATTATTTCATTTAATCCTCGCAACAATGCTGGGAAGTGAATGCTATTATTATCCCCATTTGAAAGACAAAATAGCTGATGCAGGAGAAGTTAAATGACTTGCCTAGGACTACAATGTCCAAGGCAGGATTTGAATGAAGGGAGGTCTTCTGAATCCAGGTCCAGCACTCAATCCAGCATGCCACCTGCCTTATAACCCTGGGAAAAACATCTAATATCCCTAAACTTCACTTGTCTTTCCTAAAAAATGTAAATAGAAACATCTGTTTTGTCTGCTTCTTAGCTTTGTGGATTTAGAGGTGAAAAAGGGTACATATCATCTCCTCTAGGCATACTTAAACCAGGGGTCCAGAAAGTCCCAAGGGATTCAAGAATAGATTTTGAGGTGTTAACTTGGATGGAGAAAAAATAAATTACATATTTATTTTCACTGACCTCTAATGGAAAGTAAACATTTCCTGCAACTAAGAATTAAAATAAACAAATGATATATTTTGAGAAATAATCCCTAGACTTCACACAGACTGCCAAATTGGGTCCATGCTACATACAAAAATAAGGTTAAGAGCCACTAATGTAGTCCAACCCCCTGATTTTACAGATGAAGAAACTGAATGAAGTCCTGGGAGAATATTCTACTTACCCAAGGTCAAGCAGGTAGGAAGTCATAGAAGTATGATTCAAAGCTCTGACTCCAAATCCAATACCTCCAACTGTACTTAACAGTTATGATGAGGACTAGAAAAGATTGCTGGATAATAGTGTTTAAAGCTGGGTTTAAATTAAACAATGTAAACATAGATTTTATTCATAAAAGTTTTGGGCATTAAAGTTTTCTATCTTATAATAACATAAAAACTGATTATTACTGAATCGATACTGATTACCAATGTTTATAGGGTTATATGAAACCAGAACTTCATGCTAAATAAGAGTAAATGTTGAAAATTGTGTATTGACTTTTTCTTCCCTAAAAATTAGGTGTATTCAGCTACTAGAACAATTTTATTCAACCATTTCATCATTTTAGTGAATTGAAATTCTTCTATTTATTAAAATTTTAAAACCTAGTATGTAAAATATCTGCTTTTTATCATTTTGTTAAATCCATGACTTAATTACAAAAATCTCGATGGCAAATATCAAAATGGAATTTTTCTACTCTCAGCTTTTCCACCCAAGTCCATGCCTTTAAAATTGATACTTTACCTTATCATGCAATTGCAAAATCATTTGATTGCCAGGACAGGCAAGAACTTATTAACAAAACCGCAAAGTCCTCCGTTTGATTCTTCACCTGACCCTGGGTGCCTCACTAAATAGCCCCTCTAGCACTTTAAAGTCATGATTTTTCAGTGGCAGAAAAATTTAGACCCTTTGCACTATATTCACACTGTGGTTCAAAGGAATTTTTCATTCAGAGGAAGTGATAATCCCTTAAAACTGAAAGCCAGCTCTTTCTAAGGCTCATCTCATCACTGGTAATGAGATGTGTGGCAACTGCTGGTGCCAAAGAATTAATGATACCCAGTAAGTAAAGAATAGAAAACCTGGGTTTGTGAATTATGCCTGTTGTTCTGTGTCTTCTGAGCAGGAAAATGGAAAGATCCTATGCCATCATACTTATTATGATATTAAAACTATGGGAATTTGATCAGATAAAAGAAATGCTAAATGAAATTTCTCCATCTAAACACTCATGTCAAGAAAGGCAATTTTAGTAGTGCAGTGGTGTAAGCATTTTGTTTTTTCTGCAATAAAGCCATCAGATCAATAAAAAATTATGTAGCAGATTATTATTACACTGTGCTCACCATAGCTCTAATCGTAAATAATACAGCAGTTATCCTGGTTATATTAATTATAATTAGAATGCAGATAATGCAGACGGTCTTTTATTACTAGAGCCAAATCAATTTTCCAGTGTTATTCAATGCAAGGTCACACAAAGTTGTTGAAGCTCTTAGACTTCTTATGAAATGACCTGCATATGCAAGAGAGGGTTTGGCTCAGCTGTGCAAGAAACATTGACTGGGAAAACGCATTGAAATAATTAGAGCCATGAACTCTTGCCTATAATGGCAGAATTTCATTTTATAAAGTAAGCAGAGCTGTAATCCAACCTCCTTTATGGTGGGAAGCCTCATAAATCTTTCAGAGTAGACCAAGTCTTATGTTTAGGGGTAAAGCAGAAATCAAAATGAATTTGTTTGGATTGTTGCTCTCCCCTCCATTCCTTCTGTTCTGTACCAATGTGTCATGGCTTTTAAAGCATAACTGTGTATAACAATAGCAGGAAGAAAACAACAAAATCACAAACTAATATACCATAAATACATCTGGCTTCTTTTTCTTTTTCCCACAAAGACCTAGGCAATTTTTTTCCCTGTGTTGTCACACCAAGGCAAACTGGGGAAGTGGAGGGTGAGGGGAGCAAGTGATGAAGCACAAAATGGGGGCTGGGGATGAGGGCAAGAGGACAAAGAGAGAGACAAGGATATTCCAGGGACTGATGTGAATCAAAGGGAAAGGAGCAGGATGAGCTATAAAGTGGAGGGAAGGAGCAAAGCAGGAAGGGAGGAGTGAAATACCATGGCTAAAATCAAGGAGGCAAGATATCCAGGCAGAGGACCATGAATGCAAGAATAGTAATGTTCCAATCAAAACTTTAAAACCTAGGAGCAGGAAGGTCAGAGAAATGAGAAATAGAAGTCATGGTTCAAGGCAGGAAACCTCTGATATTCCAAAATGCCAGGCTCTTGCCAGGTCTCACACTGGTAAGCTAAACATATAAGTGGGTCTAATTTGAGGTTAATTTCTTTTTACCTTCTGCATAGCTCCTGACTGAATAGGAAGAAGTCTCAGGATCAGGGCCTTTAATTATGAAAATGGTTGCTGAAGGTAATTAAGAAAAAAAAAGTACATTGTCCTAGGTCTGCTTTGGGGAGTGGAAGGGTGGGTTTTAAATAAAGGTCCTGATGCACCAAAAAGAACAACCGGGGATCATGAAACAATGAATTTGGAGTCAGAAGGCCTGGGTTCAAATCCTTATTGCACTTGTATGACCTTAGGCAAGTTACTTAATATCTTTGCTTCATCATCTGTAAAATAAGAGGAGTTCAGTCCCTAGACTAACCCTTCTAAATCCCTCCCCATCTAAATTCAGGATCCTATGACTATAATTTTCAAGCAAGTCAATCTATCATGTTTGTCTTATAATAGATACTCAACTTTTTTGTGTGTAAGACATGGATCCTTTTTGACAGACTGGTGAAACTCATGGACCCCATCTTGGAATAATGTTTCTAAATGCATAGAATAAAACATATGATAATGAAACATAGTTATCCAGTTTTTCTTTCATTTATGGACACTATTTAAGAAAGTATGTTCTATAAAGAGTAAGCCAGAATGACCAGTTCCAATGGCACTGCCTTTCACCACAAGGTAGGGGGTAGCCATTTTCTTTGAGCAAAGAAAAGAGTTAGAACTGTTCTGGAATAGTTTTTTTGGCAGCATCATTTATATGTTTTAAAGCTCACATCATCTTTGATGATTTCAAGTGAAAACGTTAATGCAACCTCACAGTAACAGACAATTTTACTTTGGGTATAATGTGCTTTTCTGTTCCTTTAGCTAACTGGGAAAAGAATTATAAGGAACCTCATATTCTCAGATTCTCATCTTTTACAAACATTGGTTTCATCTGTTGAAGAGAGAGCACTATATACCGTATTTCCCCGATAATAAGACACTGTCTCATTAAATTTTTTGGACAGAAAAACACCAGAGGGCTTATTTTCAGGGGAGGGCTTATTTTAATGAACATTGACAGCAATTTTAATAAACAGGTAAATGTGAACAAAAAAATGTACCTTTATTCAATAATGAATTCAATAAATAACAGGATGACGCGCTCACTGCTGCAGCTCTGATTGGATGCAGCTCGGAGCGCGGCGTGCGTTTCATGGAGGGGGGACGGTGCATACAGAAGGTACCGTAATGTAGCATGTAGCGCAGGGGATCACCTTCACTACAGTAGCAATCTCAACAGGGCTTATTTTCGGGGGAGGGCTTATTTTAGAGGAATCTTACACAGTAAGGGGAGGGCTTATTTTCGGGATAGGTCTTATTATCAGGGAAATACGGTAGGAACTTTACTCCATTCTGCACCATGGCCCTCTGTTTTAGATACTTTTAAAAGAGATTATAAAGTACTATAAACTTTCTGAATATGATATTAAATAATTTGAAAAATACAATTTGTTATTATGAAATATGTCTTTTAAATCCTACTATTTGGGAAGAGTAGAGACAGTTTGACATAGTGCATAAAGGAAATTGGAAATTCAAGCTTGCTTCTAACATGGAAATTCAAGCTTGCTTCTAACATGTACTTGCTGTATGACCATGGACTACCAGGGGTGGGGGACCTGCAGCCTTGAGACTGTGTGTGGTCTTTTGACTAAGTCCAAGTTTTACAGAACAGATCCTTTTATTAAGGGGATTTGTTCTGTGAAGTTTAGACTCAGTCAAAGGGCCACACTTAAGGACCTAGAGGGCCACATGGGGTCTAGAGGCTACAGTTTCTATACCAAGGGCTTTCAAGACCAAAAAAAAAATCACAAATAAATCTGGATTTAAAAAAAATAAGAGGGAAAAATATGGTGTGATAAACCTCAATTAAATATCTAAAAAGAAAAATACATAAATAAAATAGATTAGACATTTGATTTTTCATTGATAGGGCCATAAAACAAATATATAAGTTTCTGATAATCTTGTGAATCATAATTAACTTTTGGAACACTCGCAACACCTGGAGTGAGATGGAATCCCTTATGTAGAATTTTTAAACAACATTGGATATAGTCCTAAAAGTTACTCAGTCTGATTTTTCAACAATATTAATCCAGTGGCCACTGATTCAGCCACAGCTTCTTAGAGATAATTTACTTTAAAAATAAATAAATATGAAAAGCAGCCATTCATTATCGTGTGTGACCTTAAAATGGAATATGACAAAAACAGAGGAGATTCATATATTTCCTAAAAGTTATTTCTTCTGGCTATGGTTACACCTTTGTTTTTGTTTTTGTATTTTTTTCCTTCTTTAATGAAGTTGAGCCTCCTAAGACTTAGCACTCCTCAGTGACCTTTGAGTGTTATTTGGACCATGTTTGCTTGCTCTTTACTCATGGAAACCCTGTTTTTAAATAAGGTCACCACTAAGACAAAGGGGAAAGGCTTCTTCAAAAAGAGAAAGTGGAAATCAACTTAAAGTTAACATCAATTAAAACCAGTAAAAAAAGCAATTATATTCTATGATAAAGGCCTATCATACAACTCCTTTTCTTTGTACCCCATACAATCCACAGTCTAGTTCCTCATGGGGTTTGTTACTTTAAGGCTCTATCTCAGAGGTAGCATGTGTATGGGAGGAGGCAGGGATTGCTATGGTAAGTAGTGGAGCTTCATATAATAGGATTGGGGAATTATTTTGAGTCCAAAACATAAGAAAAAAAGTCTAAATGTGACCTTGTCGACTGAATTAACTTCTATGTGATTCCGTTTTAAAATGATATGCCCAGTATTATCATTTTACTGCCAAAAACTGGGAACCTTTCCAAATTTTGACTTACAAAATTATTGTACTTCCAAATAAAAATTTTTTAAAAGACTCAGAGCTTTTTGAAGACTTCTTTTGGTTAAATGCAGTAATAGATGTTTTGCTAAAATCCTATGCAAATGGCCAACACCACAAGTTAGAGCTACCCTCGGGCAGTCTTATCTTCTGGTGTTTGTTTTATTTCTAAAATCCTGGAGTTTGAACACCTAGGGTTTGGTCTTTTTTTTTTTCCAGGCTTGTTTCACTCCTCTCCCCAACTGCCTTTACTTTTACCTCGTCGTCTCTGTCTGTCAGTATCCCTTAGGTAGTGAAGCTTGATGCAAAATTCATCCTAGACACAAAAGGAGATATCATTTTTCCCTAGGAAGGTGACTGATTACAATTTTGTCTTTTATTTGGTCTTCTCCAATCTCTCCCCAACTCACCCCTGTTCCATTCCCCTAGCATTGTGACCTTCCTCAAGGTATACCTGCTGACAAAATGGAAAAGGCAGGTATTATTAATGAGACCTTAAAATAGCCCAACACTTAAAAGCTTAGTGAATGCTTTATTATTAAGCAATTGCTTTTCTTCACAAAATTTTATTTACAAGATATTCTTTATGCCTCCTTCCATCAATTTGCCTGACTAAGCCATCTAATCAGCTGCTTTTTGCAAGTGACAGAGCCTCTAGCAATATTCCCAGAATATAGCATTCTCTTCTCTTCTGTGTCCGATGCCTGTGCGTATATGGGAGGATTAACTGAAATAATACAATTCAATAGAGTACATGAAGTGAGCCGGTCCTGTGTGTCTCTGATCTGTGCTTGCTATCATTGCCACTGTTTTAGAAATGGCCTTTATGCCTCCTGGTCTCAACATGAAGCAAAGAGTACCATCTGGACACCACATGTGAAAAAGTCGGAGATCTCTAGGTTAAATTATACCCGAAAGGACATTCTCTTGTCGGTTAAGCTGCTATGTACTTTAGCCTGATAACTAACAAAATTATAGTATGGTAATTTTAATTGGAAACTATCCATTTTTATCTTTAGGTTTTCCTCTTTTATCCCCACTGGCGACTATCCTTTGTGTTTGGCTTCTATGCACTGGTGCCCATAGCAACACCATGTGTAATGGCAAAGCCATTGTGGCCCCAGAGTTTCTGTATAGCAGAATTTGATGGTGACATTGATCCAAACAGCAGGATGCAGTTGCATAATATGGCACTGTTCTGTATTTTCTTAATTTGCTGTTCTTGACTTTTCTTGGGGCTTTCGAAAGCCTTTTGGTAATTAGGGTAACACAAAGTGGGATTCTGTTTCAATAAACTGTTGAATATTAACATATCTCTTTCCATTCCTAGAACATAAACCCAAGCAGCTTCAAGTACTAGAGTCAGAAATTAAATGTATATCTAATATTAAAGTTATTGACTTTATTGAGGTCCTTCATTTAAGTCTGGCAGGCTAGAATATTTGCAAGGTAGAATCTGCATAACAATTATATAAATGTTAGCACTCTGTCTACTGAGATTTGTGTATATATTTAATTTAATTTATAATTTAATATAACATATTGCCTTATTCATAAAATGTCCCCTGATCTTATTATGCAGAAATTATCTCTTTCTTCTCTAAAAATTCTTAGTGGGGAAGAGAAGAGAAAAGGCTAAGTTGTGTAGAGCCTACTGAATGTCAGACACTGTGCTAAGTTGTTTTTTCAGTCATTTCAGTTGTATCTGACTCTTCATGACCCTCTTGGGTTTTTCTTGGCAAAGATACTGAAAGTACTTTTTTGCAAATGTTATCTCATTTGATCCTCAGAACAATCCTGCAAGGAAGGTGCAAGGTATTTACATGCTGCCAGCACCAGTGTCTATGAATCTTGATTTATGATAGTAAGAAGTTCACAGTTGAGCCAATGACTGGGTTCAGGTCTCAGGACTGTGCAATTGACTATGCTTCACATTAATGTGGGTCTTTGTCTTTTTAATGTGACCTGTCACCTCTACAAAAGGGAATTATTGGATTTTTATTGGATCCAAATGATTTTATTGGATCCAAATGATCTTCAGCACATCTTTCCAAAAATCAATTAGTTTATGCTGCTCAGTTAGGTCACTAGGTGACTCAGTGGACAGAGAACAAAGCCTCCTAAAGTCTGGAAGACCTGAGTTCAAATTTGACCTCATATATGTAATAGCTATGTGTCCTTGGGTAAGGCCTTAACCTCTCTCTGCCTCAGTTTCCTCCACTGTAAAATGGGCATGATAATAACACCTACCACCTAGAATTATTGTAGAGATCAAATGAGATAATATTTGTAAAGTGCTTAGCACATAGTATTTATTAACACATAGTACTTATTTAATAAATATTTGTTCTCTTCCCCCATTCCCTATCGCACAATAAGTCCTAGGCCTAGACTCAGAATCAGAATGTATTCTACTTTCTAACAACATCAGATCTGGCAGGCCTTTTTCGACTCAGGGACTCTGATCTAACTGGGACATGAGGTTTTCTTAGCAGTTCCTCAAAGCCCCAAAGTTTTTTCTTGTCAGAATATCTTTAGGAGATTGCCAGCCCGGTAACCTGGGAGACTAAAAAATGGTACTCAGGCCCAATCAGCATAGAGTTCTCCAAAGTAGTGAACAATTTTAACTGGGCTATGAGCCCTGAAGCCCAGAAGAGCGGCAACTTACTTGGCAAGTTTTTCTGGGATACTTACCAATTTGCCCTATTCTCTACAGAATACTCTATCCGGTTCACATCCAGGAATCATCCCCCTCCAAGGTACAACCCTGCTCTCAAAGGGTCACCTTTTGAGATACTAGCTATATGATCTCCTTCCGAATTCTGGGTCTTCAAACAAAAACAGCTGCTAATTGAGAATGCCCAATGTAGTTTTGAGATCCCTGATAAGTGGGGAAAGGAAGACGGCCAAATTATACTTTTTCCCTGGTCCCACCTAATATTTGGCCCATATGTAATTCAGAAGTCTCCATGAAATGGGTAATCAGGATATGCTGGCACAGGGCTATAATCAGAAAGTGATAAAATCATTACCAAAAAAAGCAAGTGGATAGGGGAGAAGAGTCAAAAGGCATGCCCAAGATCTAAGTCTAAGGTTGACTGTAGAGGAACATAGGAACATGTATAGGAACCAATAAATCCAGATGGATTTGAGGTCATACAAATGGTATATTTCCTGTTTTAATATCTGTGAAACAATCACCAGGTCACTGTTCTGTTTTTAATTTCTAGAATAGATTATAACAAAAACACTCCTGTAACACCAAGGTTAAGGGATAATAGCTTTACACCACTTCCAGCAGTGTTTTTCATATTAGAAATCAGTGAGGTCACACAATCTTAGGCAGTGATTCCTACCATTCATTCCACTTCATTAACTAGTTCTTTCTTCTTCATCAGCATCAAGACCAGAATGCTAGTTTGCCCCTTATCTTTTCTTTTGAAAAACAAAATAACTAGGAAGTGTGGGCTAGTAATGATTTGTTGACTGTCTCCACTTCAGCAGAGGTACCAGACTGAGATTAGAACTCCATCAAAACTGGAGCCACAGTGGATATCTTCCTCTCCCCTTTTATCCTTGATCTGACAGAGAGATAAACCTTGAGAATAGCCAAAGAGAGCTCCACCTTCTGGAGAAGGAATGGTTAGTAATTTGAAATTTCTGACAGCCTTGGGGGAATCTGAATAATCTCACCCAACCATTTGAAAAGAGGAAATTAAGAGGCAAAAGAGGTGATTTGTTGGTTCTGAGAAAGTGGGGAACTTTAGTCCTTATCATATGAGGACAAATAAAGTTTTTTGTTTTGTTTTGTTTTTTTAGCAATAACTGCCCCCCAGAAGAAATCAGAATAATGTTTTTACATGTATAAAATAAAATACTTAGGGGCGGCCAGGTGGCTCAGCGAGTAAGAGCACAGGCTCCAGTGTCGGGATGACCTGGGGATCAAATCCAGGCTCAGATACTTAGCACCACACCCAGAAATAACTGGCCTTGTAACCTTGAGCAAGTTACTTAACCCCAATTGCTTAAAAAAAAATAAAATACTTAAGTTTACAAAGGAAACCAATTAGACTGAAGTATAATTATCAAAATACTTTTTTTAAGAACAAGTTCATGGAGCTTTAGGTTGAGAACCCCAGGCTTTGAGGGCACAGGGGGTAGTGTCCAAACATCATGGAAATATTTTTTATTGCAAACAAAATAATGTTTTAATAATATATCAAAATGTAATATGGCGATTGGGAAACATGGTGTGAATTGGAGTTCATGTCTGTTTTGAGGAAATATTGTGATTGTGATGGCGAAAGAGAAAAAAAACAGTCCCATATTTGACATTTCTATTGATTCATATTTTAAAACATCTGAGTGATTTAAAATATAGAAAAAGGACATCCTCCAATCAAAAGAAATTTAACTAAGAGGTACTTGTATTTCAAACACTTAGTTTTGATAGTATAGTCCCAGAAACATAAGAGGAAAGTACAGAATAACAAAGGTATCTTGTCAAAAAATTGCCTTCTTTCTCATCCTTGAAGTTTGGCTTTCAATTGGTTGGGCTCAGTTTTTGCAAGAAATTGCTACATGCATCTTTGCAAAGCTGAGATACCTGATCAAGATGAAAAAAGAAGGATGATTTGTTCAAGATGAAGTAAACCGCTGTCAGAAAGTCTCCAGACCAACACAGAATTTTGCCTTAATTAGAGAAAGGGTTCAAGTTATAGTGATTCCAAAAATAAATATTGACTTAATTGGAGGTTTAATGCTATAGACATTATATATTGCTTACCATAAGAGTCAGTAGTTCTGACATATTATTTTAACAGGAGAGGAAGGAAAGGGTAGTAGGTATCATAAGAACTACTAATTAATATGACTCTTCTAAAAGTTTCATTATCTACTTTTTTTTGATCATATGACCTTTTAAAAATATGTTTTTAACTGATAATAAAAATACTTGTTTAAAACTGTCTATGTTCCAGATACTGTATTAGGTACTGGTAATAAAAACACACATGTTAGACAGTCCATCATATCAAGGAATTTATATTATTATTAGCTGATAACAATAGTTTGCAGTTTTATATGCTTTAAGGTTTACAAACTGCTTTGCATGTATTATGTCATTTCATTACCATAAAAATCATGAATTGCTTTTATATTCATATTCATATCCTCATATTCCAGATGAAGAAACTGAAGCCCAAAGTGATAAAGTGATTTCCACAGTGTCTGAATCAGGATTCAAACTTCATTGTCTCTGACTCCCAACTCCAATGTCCAGAATAAAGGAAGTGAATAATCCCACTCTGCCAGTAGTCCCTGGTCAAACCACATCTGGCATACAGTCCAGTTCTGGTTTCTGTGGATATCAGGAAAAGGGAGGGTGTCAAGAGGGGGTTCACCAAGATGATAAGGGTAGTAGAAGCACTGACATGCAATTGAAACAGATAGAAATATTTGACATACAGAAGAGAAGACATAGAATGACATAACTGTCTTCAATTATGTAAAATGTGGTTCTGTGATTTTCAGTCATATCCAATTTTTTGTGACCCCTTTGGGGCTTTTCTTGGCAGAGATACTAGAGTGATTTGCCATTTCCTTTTAGAGATCATTTTATGGATGAGGAAACTGAGGCAAGCAGGGTTAAGTGACTTGCCCAGGGTCACATAACTAGTGCATATCTGAGGTCAGATCTGAACTCAGGAAGAAGGGACTTCCTGACTTGAATGAAGCTTGGCACTCTATCCACTGTGCCACCTAACTGAACAATCATGTGAAAAGTTGTCGATTATATTCAACCAACATATTTATTTAAACAGAATAATCTAATTGAACTGCTATGTGGTAGACTAAGCACAATGTCCTGCAAATAGCAGGTGTTTAATAAATGTTGAGTTATATTTTTGAAAGAATTATACTTCTCTTATTTGGTCTCAGAGAGCAGAGCTAGCTGTAATGGATAGAAATGTCAAAGCTCCAGATTTCACTTAGAAAGTATATTTCCATAACATTTAGCCCCAAAGAAAAGTGGGATGTTTCAGAAAGTAGTGATTTTTTTTTCATTCCTGTAGTTATTCAAGCAGATATTAGTTGACAACTTGGAATTTTTGTAACTGGGATTCTTCCCTCAGAGATGACCTTTGAGCTCCTTTCCAACTCTGAGATTTTAATGTTCTTAGGTAGGGGGGTCTAACTCTTCCAGTATTCTTTGATCTCCTAATCTCAAATCCAAATAATGAGATTCTCTACGGTTCAACAGGGTATTTTTTCCTCCTCTCTTCTCTCTCTTAGCCCTTTCTAATCCCCCTTTCCCCACTATGCTACTAAGGCATCAGAAGACAGAGAATTCCCTTCAATATCAAGTTCATTGGGACTTATCGAAATAAAGAACTTGACAATTTATATCTGTCGTCAGCAACTTGGGATTCTGGTCTTTATGAAACCATGAATTCATGTCCTATTTGGAAATAATTAGGTTAAACACATCAAATCTTTTGAGATTATCAACATAGTATCATAAAATTCATCCTTGTTCTTTTTGTGTACAGCCATAATACACGTACATATTAGATGGATAACATAATTTTGTCATTATGTCATGAGAACAATTTTTGTGGGTGGCCTTTCTATATATTTTATATGGGAAATAATTAAGGTAACATGGTTTGTCATCCTTTATAAATTCAGATTAATTGCCTGGTGTTAAAAATTGTAGACTTATTTCCTTATTTAGAGATTTGTCCGGTAGCTTCTAATTGACCTCACTAGTCATGGATGATATGATTAAATATAAAAGCAGTTCATTTTCCCCCCCCTTGTCAAGTGGAAGAAAAAGATTCTAAACAGACTGAGTTCTTACAGATAGGTCAAATCTTGATAGAATATGTTTGAACAATGACTCCATGTTAAGATTATAAATACAAAACAGTTCTCAGGAAGATTCTTCAATACTACAGTTTATACCTATATTGAGACTTTCTGCTCTGGTTATCAGACTGTGTTCTATTCCTGATCTTAAAAGATTTCCTATTCGAAAAAAGAAGTTTGTATGTATGTATATCTGTATGTGTGTATATCTCTATTTATTTTTGCATAGTCAGTTGTTATAACTATTCTGTTGGGTTAAAAGCGGATTGATGCTTTTGTTTTCTACTTTTGCCAAGCTCAAGTTATTTGAAACATGCCTTTTTTATTACCACTGTTACACGGATTGAATTTTTTTTCATTAAGTTTGGAGGGAGTAGAAAAGTATTTTGTTTTATAGAAATTAAACTCCAAATGATATAAAACAAACAAAATTCTATCCAATATTTCTGTAGAAAACCAAATTATTCCTACTTTGGGAAAATATTGTCATTTAATATTTTCAAGGGAAAATAAAACTTTTATTCAAATGCTTTTTGCTTAATATTGTCACATTTTTTTGTGATATAGTAACATATTGAAATTAAGACTAGGCCATCACACTGTCAGAGTAATAGTAATGTTAATAAATGACTTGAATTTATATAGCACCACTTTTCTGAGGAGTTCAGCATACTTCACATATTTTATCTAATTTGTCCTCACAACATCCCTGTAAGGTAGGCAGGGGGCAGGTATAATTAAAGATTAGATGTGTCAGTTATCCATTGTTATTAAAACACATTAAACTGGATCTCTTCAGTCTGCTAACTGAACCAATTAAGCAGTCATGTCACTTATCAAAGTACCAATTACTTGATTTTTGTTACATCATAATTCCTTCTCCATTTACTCTGAGATTAATATTGCATATTCCTTGATTTTTATATTCATCTATATTTTTCCAGAAAATGGGGTTTGGGGAGGTTAGCAAATCTTTCATATTTTGCTGTGTAGCACTTCTGGTATTATTGATAAATTATTGGCAGTGATATTTTATGGACCTGAAAGAATAAATGTTCCTGCTTTGTTCCAAGCCAATAAGGGATGTATCAGGAACATCGGATTAATCCCAGAATTGTCTCTAAAGTTTCATACATTTATATTTCTTTTTGCATATTTAGGAATTGTTTATATATCCAATCCATAAACTTTTGGCTAGTCATGAAGAAGTCCTACTTTTATCCACCCTATACCACTGAAGAAATATCACCTGTGATCTTCATTGAAATTTGTCATAAAATTAGAAATGTTAATTCGACATAATAAAAACCAGCTGTGCTAAATGTTATACCATAAAAAGGTTATTTACAAACTCAGGTAACATTTACCTGAAAGAAGTTTACTTTTAATCTCCATTTAGTATTTGATTCTGTCTTCATTTATTCTCCTATTTTCATAGTCTTTGCTTCACATTTGACATTTTAAAATCTATTTTGCTAGTAAGATTTCTTATTTATTTATTTCCTTTCATCCAATACTGCAGATATTAGTAGAAATGATCAGCTTGTTAAATAAGTGTCATCTCATTAAGTTCATTTTAACCTAAGATGGTCTGAAACTAGAGACCTGACAAAGATCCAGTCAAAAAATTCAAAGACCTGGACAGTGTTTCATTTTCCACTTCCTGATAAAAAGGAAATATGAAAACCAAGGAAGTACTTGCTAGATTGAAATAGGATGGAAATTTGGGAGCAAGAGGATCTAAAAAGTTAGACACCTGGTGTCCTATTTTTTTCTAAACCCTCATTTTTCACAAGTGTGTGCTATTGTGTTATTAAATGTATGCTATTGAATGCTTTACTGGCATTTGTATGAACTCCATGAATGAAAGGTGCCTAGAATGTACACCAGTGAAATATTTGGGGCAATGCTAAAGAGTAAAGCATGCATGAAAATTAAACTATTCTGAAAAGTTCCATGATTGAGATGGAAATATATGAAAGTGGAGTTGTCAAAAATAATTACAAATGGTGCTTCACAGGGAATTGCTTAAAGATTATAAAGGTAAAAAAAGAATACACTATGGAAATGGACAATAAAAAGGAAAAAAAGAAGACTACATAGTATATCAAATATAAAAATTTAAGTTCTTAAAGCCCCAGGAAGGGCAAAAAGAAAATAAAACAGGATGAGTTAATGCTGGCTAAAAGGGGGTAAGTAGGATAATAAGAGCTTTTATAATTATATCAGGTGAAAAGAAGAACTAGCATGAAAGTAGACCCATAAATAACTTGCAAAGTAGATGAAATCAATACATTTTAAAATGGCTAAGCTCCTTGACTTTAAACAATGTTTCATAAAAAATAATAAAAGTTATATAAAATTGTTAAGTAATGAAGACTCTATTAATACGGATGATGCTGAAATTAAGGAAATACATTGGAAAATTACATATGTAATCATCAGAGTTGTGGATTTTACATATTGGGTTTTATATATTATATATAACATATATGTATTATATATTATATTACATATCACATTGTATATAGAATATTATATATTAGGTGTTTCCTAACACATATATAAATAGAAAGAGACAAGAGATTAAAGAATTCTTAGAAAATACCAGATTCAGGAATTATAAGAAATTAATGAATATAGAAAGAGTAAATATGTCTTTAGCACTAGTGTCTTTTATTGAAGTCAAGATCATGACTATATGAGTTTTACATATCTTCCAAGCTTTTTATGTTAACTAGAGTAGACTGATATTCTAAATCTAATTTTCTTAATGTGAGGTCTATGAACTTGTTTTTTTTTCTTTAAATATTTTGATAACTATATCACAATATAATTATGTTCCTTGATAATCCCAGGTAATTTATCTTGTGTATTTAAAAACATTATTCTGAGAAGTGAATCCATGGTACAAAAAAGGACCTGTATTGTACGAGGTTTAGGAGCATCATCTACCTATCCCACATTCTCCATTGGTAAAATACAAACAATTCCTCTTTCCTGAAAAAAAAAATAGGATAACATTCTTTAGAGCATTTTGAACTCAAGAATAAAGACACTAGTTTATTCAAGACATTAATTTTGATAATATCATTATTTTTTATTGGATAAAGACCAACACCAAAGACCAACATTTCAAGTCATAGATTTGAATGTCCAGAGTAATCAGGCTGCTGTATAGCTTGGTTTGGAAAGTGCCAATTTGATAAGCAAACAATATGTATAGTTTTTGAAATTGCTTCTTTTAAGCTATGTAATTTTTTTTAAATGTTAGGATTATTATGAGACAGGATTACAATCTGATAATGGACAGATGTCCATCTTCGAAGCCACTTTTTTTTCTGGGCAGTCAGCTTAACAGTCCTTATGTTTTCCAATTAAACTGAAATAAACACATTGAGCATGAGGTAAAACTTTCTTGACTGGCATGGTCTCACATATTTGGACAACTTGGAGAAACCTTGGTGATAATTAAGATACAAATAGTAAAGAAAATCTGTGATTTTCTCCAAACAAGGAATTTTTGGTAAGAACTCCCTCCATGAACTGGTATGTCTTTTAAAATAAGTCAACATTTCAGAAGATCATAGGATTTAGAGTTGCATGGGACCTCAAAGGCCATCTAGTTCGAGCCTCTTATTTTACAGGGGAGGAAACTCAGACCAAGAGAGGTTAAATTACTTGCTCAAGTAAATACATGTAGCAGCAAATAACAAGGTTGGGATTTTAAGCAGTGATAGGAGTAGAACAAGGATCCTCTGACTTCAATTTCAGAGTCTTTTTATATGGCTCCAAAGTCCTGGGGAAATGTCTTAGATACACTGAGATAAAGTGAAGGGTCATACAGGTGATAGATGTCAGAGGGACTATTAAAACCAAGGTTCTTGACTCTGGGCCCAGCACTCTGTGTACTGTATCATATTGACTTTAAAAAAAATATTAAGAATAACTAGTTAAAATCAAAATAACTGTTTCAGGAGATAGTTGCCATTGAAAGAGACTTGATACAATACCAACATTATTTTATAAGTCAGAAGTAGCCACTGACACTGCACAATTCCTTTACCAATTATAAGATTATAAAAAAAATGCTACTTGAAAATCAAAGGGACTTAATTGCAAATGTAGGTTAATAAGCAAAAGATTGCAGATTATATCTACAGAGAGACCATCTAATCCAACTGCCTCATTTTATAGATTAGGTCCACCCAACCAATCTCCTGATGTTTATCATTGCTAACATGAATCAAACTATAAAATTCAACCAGCAACATGTTATATTACAGAGTAGCTTTCATAATTGATCACCTTCAACCTTGCCAAAGAAGCTAGAAAAACCACTAGAAATGGTTGATCTATGAATTCAGATTAGATTATTATTAATATTCATTATTAATAATACTCTATCAATGATACAATGCAATTGATTTCTTAACAATAATATTACTAATAAATTATGATTAATTGATAATGATAATTTATTATTTTGTTCCTGGTCTTTTTTTTCTTTGAAATCTATTATTCCTGCTTTAATGAATAAATAAAAATAGGATAAACCTCTTGTCCTTGAGTCCTGATTTAATCCTGCAATTTCAAGACTCAAAAGGCATCAAAGTAAATCATGATGCAGAGAGACATATTTTCCCTTTTAGCCTAAAGACTCAGGTACAAAGGGAGGAAAGGAAGCAGATTGCCAGCCAACCAGAAGAAGCTGAAATAGAGAGCAGAATTCACATCCCTATCAACCAGCTGATCTTTGCTATTCCTTTCCAGTTTCTTTCTTTGTTTCAATCTATGATCAATAGCCAGAAGCATTTCCAGTCTTTTAGCCAATGAAAGATAAGCAACAAAGCCCAGAAAAAACAATGTTGTCCAGGAGGAGGCACAGTGTGTTGTGGTAAAAAGCAGTCTGGATGAAGAGTGAGGAGAACTGGGATCATTTTATGATTCTCACTGCCCACTACTGTGACCTTCACAGCTTTGCCTCTCTCCAGGCCTCAATTCCATCATCATAAATGGAGAGGGTTGAACTAGAGAAAGAATTCTTGACTTGGGTACAATGGATAGATTCCAGAGCATCCATGAACTCATATGCAGGAAAAAAAAATCTTTAATTCAATATAATTTGTTCCTTTTTAATCCTCTTTTATTTTATGCATTTAAATCATTTCTGTGGAGTTCATAGGCTTCCAAAGGGAATCATGACACAAAAAAAGGTTAAGAATCCCTACATTACAGTATTTTTTTTCTTTTTGGAGGGCAATTGGGGTTAAGTGACTTGCACAAAATCACACAGCTAGTAAGTGTCAAGTGTCTGAGGTCAGATTTAAACTCAGGTCTTCCTGGATCCAGGGCCGGTGCTCTATTCACTGCACCACCTAGCCACCCCATTTCAGTATTTCTAACTGTAATATCTAATAAGTTAAAGGAAGACCTGAGTTTGAAGCCAGCCTCAAATGCTCAGGAACTGTGTGACCCTGGGCAAGTCATTTAACTTCTGTTTGTTTTAGTATCCTCATATAGGCAAAATATGATCTCTGCCCTTAATGACCTCACATTCAAATGAGGAAGACAATATAGAAAGAATCAGACGCATGTATTATATATAGAGTATTAATGGAAGGTAATCAGGTGCATACAATATGTATAGAATGTTAATAATAGGTATTCAAAAGATGACACTAACTGTAGGGAGGACTGGAAAAGGTCTCTTACCAAAGATGGGATTTGAGCTGAGCCTTGAAGGAGGGAGCCAGGAAGCAGAAGTGAGGAAGAAGGCCATTCCAGGCAAGGAGTACAGCCAGGGAAAAGGCATGGAGTTGAGAGATAAAGAGTCATGTCCACAAAACAGCAACTAGTTGGGATACTATGGTAAATGAAGAACTAATGAAATGTTTTAACCAGTATTTTTTTCACTAAAGTGATGTGTTAAGAAAATTAAACTGGTCATAACATGAAAAGATGAATGGGAAGAACTTCAAATACTCTTCAATAAAGAGAGACTAACATGTAGTGTATTGCAGTGGTTCATGTAGGAGATTATAAGAACTCCCAACTATTAAACAATGATACATTAATTTATCTGCTAATCACATGGGACAATGGAAAAAGCCCTAGATTTGTACTTGAAGGTCAATTCTAGCCTCCCTGTGCCATCTGCATGCTGTGTGACTGTGGGTAAATCACTTCTTTGGACCTCAGTCTCTTCATCTGTATGTCATGTGATCTCCAAAAGCCCTTCCAACTATATCAGCCACCTCTGAGCATGACAAGAGTAGAACACTTAGGGGTTATGGTTCATTTGGCAAATTTAATTGCATAAATATCAAGTTTTATTTTTTAATAGATAAGGAGGGTCAGACATTTGATTTTCTTGATACTGGGAACTCCTCATGAAGAAGCATCCTCTTTCCAAAGAATATCAGCAATTCTGCAATTTATATATCTTAAAGAGTGGCCTAGGGGCACTGAAAACTTAGATGACGCACCCAGTGTCCAACTAGCAAGAAGCAGGCCTGGGACACAGGTATATTCAATTCAGACTACTTCTTATCCACTGTTGCATTCTGATTGTTATGTCAACTTTTATAATATGTGAAACAAAAAAAAAAAAAAGGGACAAGAGGGAGGCCTGGGAATCCATAGGAAGATAAAAGTCACTACTGGATTCATGACTAAATCAGTGAAGAAACAACACATCCTTACAAACCATAGCTTTGATCACACACAAACTAACCTTATATAGAAGGTCAAGTGGAAGGTGCATTGGTGCAAGTTACTGACCAGCTTGTTGGCAGCTGCCTGGTACTCAGCATGCATTAAATTAGTTGGGAAGAGAGCCAGGGATAAAAATGCATTTCTCTCCATTCTACAAGTGATGCTGAAGACTCTTTACTTCCTATGGCCCCTTCCAAGAGTGTTAGGACCACAGCCAAACTTTCCCAGTCTAAGTTGTGTTTGTAAGAGGAGAAAAAAGAGAAAAGCTAATGTAATTATTATTGACCCTCAATCTTTCTGTTTCCTACTCTCTTATGTTTTCAAAGTTTAGGAAAACTTAATTGATTTTTTTTTAAAGTAGAAGTAATCTCAACCACCAGGGTTCAGGGACATAGAATCTCTCTTTCCTTTACACTATTCATCTTTATAGTGTGTTACATTTGCATGGAATTTTATCATTGTTGTTCCAAGCAAAAAACTGAAAAAAAAATGCCATTAAATATCTTTTATTTGTTGATTATTTTGATCCTCAAAACATCCTAGTGAGATCATTAGCGCTAATTCTATGACCCCCATTTTAGATGACAAACTTAAGGATCAAACCTGAGGATTATTATATGACTTGTTAGGGTTCATGTGTCTTCTATGTAACAGATCTAAATCTAAAATCTTGGTCTGTCTATTCCCAGGTCAAAGTTTTTGTACCTCACCTTGGTACACTCCATGCAGAAATAGGTGTGACAACCATTTTTAATTATTAACTCAGGAAGAATTCGGTCACTTCCTAAATGTTTATCAACAGATTTATCATTTTTAAAGAAATTCCAAAGTCTTTTTGGAGAATATAGATATTTTGAGACCTAATTTTTTTCTAGACTTAGCAAACTTTAGGGAAGAAAAGATCATAAACCAGGTAGCAAGTATAGTAATACAATCAATATTTTTTTATTATACCATTAAAGTCACTTCATCTACCTGGGCCTCAGATGTCTCATCTTTAAAATGAAGGGGTCAACTAGATAATCACTTAGGACCCTTCCAGCTATAATGAACTATTAAAATGTCTATGAAATATCTAGAAATATGATGGACTAGACTATTATCAATAAAGAAGTATATTTTCCTTTATTTCATCATATTCTTTATTTCTTGAGGAGGTATATTGATTCCAGTTATATAAAGATGGTCATACTTCTGAACAGGACAACTGGAATTCATATTTTTCAGAGATTCAACACAAAATGGAGATAGGAATTGGGACAGGAAGTAGAACTGTGATTTCACAAATACTTAGAACTTACAAGTGAGGAAACTTCCTCTACCAATATAAACTATGATCTCTGCATCTTGTAGTCATAGATAGTTGCTCAGAGCACTAAGTGGTTGAATGACTTGCCCAGAATCACACAGCCTGTGTCAGAGGCAAGATCTGAACACAGGTCTTCCTGAATTTGAAATCAACTTTCCATTTATTCAATTCTTCCTATAAATTGTACGCAAAAGCTCAATAAGATAATGTGTACAGTGATTTGTAAATATTAAGGCATGCAGAACATCCATTTTTATCATTACTATGATTAATGTAAACTTGATCTCATTACCCATCTGTAATTTATGTGTGGAGATTGATAGGTAAATATCAGTTCATGAGGAACTTGTGACAGATCAAATCAGCAAGTCAAAAAAGCATTTACTAAGCCCCCATTTTGTCCCATGCCTTGGCCCTTTGTCAATAAGCTTTATAATTGGTGTATATGAAGTCTGTAGCCAGGAAAATACAATGAATTCCATCAGTCTCTACAGATCTCGAACACAAGATTTTGGTCTCATTAATATGGTACTCTAACATGTGTTGCAAGCAGGTAAAATAGTATATCCCCTCAAATGTCTCCTCTGACTTAAAACTATCAAAAGGAAAACTGAGCAGTATTAATATCATTCAGTGCAAAAATTAATTCAACAAATATTTATGAAGGCTAGTAGTGGGCAGCTAGTAGTGGAGTGAATAGAGAACCAGGCCTGGAGTCAGGAACACTCATCTTCCTAAGTTCAAATCTGGCCTCAGATTTGAATACTTATTAGTTGTGTTGACCTTGGACAAGTCACTTAACCTTGTTTGCCTCAATTTCCTCATCTGGAAAATGGAAGTGGAAAAAGAAATGCAAACCACTCCAGTGTCTTTGCCAAGAAAATCCCAAATGGACTCAGGAAGAGTTGGGTATGACCAAAATGACTCAACAACAACAACACCAACAAACATTACAAAGCACTGGACCATTTTGTGTCAAAGGACAATTTGTTGTATTAAAAATCATAGGTGATATTTGGAATAACTAACAGGGTTTCTAAATACTTCTTTGAATAAAGATGAGGTTGGCTAATTTAATTTTAAATGTAATAGTTTGAGTGTAATTAGCATCTTATTTGATATCTCACCACGAGTAAAATAAATAGCCTTAAAATTCAAGAAAAATAATGTTACTTTTCAGGAAATGACATGAAGACTGGTTCCTAAAAAGACAGCTTCAGCATTTTAAAATGTCCTAAGTACTTTTTGGCTGAAGGAAAAGTGATGATTTATGGCATACCTATGATCTACAGTATGATTTTAGTGTGATTATAAAGCTGTCAGTATGAGATACCCTACCTATATCTGTCTCTGTCGCAATAAATTTGCCTCATCTTGTATATAGTTACCAATGGCTATGGTTCTTTTTCATTTCTTTAAAATTCAAAACCTAATTAGAGTATTTCAGGCACACAGTGACATTGTATTCTGTCATATTTGTGTCATAACATGATTTTGCTTTGAGTTGGTCTAACTTATCTTGTTTAAGAACAGAAATGTTCCTGGAATGGATTTGCCAGAGCCCAGAATACACTCATTTTGTTTCATTAAGCATTTATTAAATGCCTCCTGTGTTCTAGGCAATGTGGAATGTGTTAGGGACTCTCTGTCTCTCCGTCTTTCTGTCTCTGTCTCTGTCTCTCTCTCTCTGTCTCTCTCTCTGTCTCTGTCTCTGTCTCTCTGTCTCTCTGTCTCTCTCTCTGTCTCTCTCTCTGTCTCTCTCTCTCTCTCTCTCTCTCTCTCTCTCTCTCTCTCTCTCTCTGTCTCTCTCTGTCTCTCTCTCTCACACACACACATACACACACACCCCAAAAGAAGACAGTTCCTATCTTTCAGAAGCTTGTCTTCTCTTAGGGGAGGGGGAGAGAATAGGTTAAATGTACCAAGAAAAAAATACATGAAACATAGACAAAAATGACAAAGTAATGCAGGGAGGGCCTCACAACTGGGATAATTAGGAAAAGACTTTAAAAGGAACTAGAAATTCTAAGAGGCAGAGGGGAAGACAGGGAGCCTTCTAGAAATACAGAACAACCTGGGCAAAAATATGGGCAGGAAATGAAATGTGGATTGGAAACAGCAAAGTCTTCACCAGATATTGAAAAGTATTTGCAGGGAGCAGGAAGAGAAAGAAGGGAAATGGGGGGGGGGTGTTTTTGATTTAAAAAAAAATTGACCAAATAAGTGGTTTCCATAATTACTTTTACTAAATTGACAGTTTTTTATTATTATTATTATATGGGAGGGGAGGGGTAAGAGAGAGTGAGGAGGTTATAAACCTGCATGATTGGGATAATGGTGGTAACTTCAGTAACAGGGAAGTTAGAGAAAGAGAATGATTTTAATTTTTGTAATATGGAGTTTAAAATGTTTATTCAACACAAAGTTCTAAATGTCAATTAGGCTGTTGGAGATGTGAGACTGGACATCAGGAGAGAGGTTAGGTCTAGATAAATAGATCTGTGAAGCAGTTGTATAGATATGATAATTGAATCCACTGGCAGCTGATGAGATCACCGAGTGATATAGTATAGAGGGAGATTAGAAGAGAACCCAGGACAAAACTTTGAGAACCCCACCAACAGTGGGTGTGACCAAGATGAATATTCAGCAATGGTGACTGAAAAGAGTGGTCAAAAGAAAAAAAAATAGGACAGTAGTGTCATGTAAAACTAGAAAGACCAATAGAAAGGAGAAGAGAAATCAACTTTGTCAAAGGTTGCAGGAGAGGTCAAGAATGAAGAGGAGTGAGAAAATGTCATTAGAGTTCATGATTTAGAGATCATAGCCTGAAGGAAGCAGTTTCATTGAATGATGAGGTTAGAAGCCAAAATGCAGAGTTAACAAAAGATTGAGAAGAAAGTGGAGGCACTGATTGACAGCTTTTTCAATAATCTTAGAATAAAAGAGAGGCAAGATGTAGGATAATTGCTAGTAGAAATGGATAAGTAAGTGAGGGTTTTTTGAGGATGGGGAAGATGTGGTTGTACTTTTTGGCAGTAAGAAAGCAACTGGTAGAAACTGAAGATTAATCAGAGTAAGAATGATAAAGGGTGCAATCTGGTGGGGAAGATAAGATATAATGGGATTACTTGTGTATTTCCTGGTTCTGCTTACTTCACTTTGCTGATCCATATGCCTTCTCTTTATGTGTTTATTATAATCATCATTTCTGATAGCAGAATAATATTTTATTATACTTTTATGCCAATGTTTGCTTAGCCATTACATTACCCAGTCAATGGGCATATACTTCTATTACAATTCTTTGTTACTATAAAAACTGTTACTGGTATACGTGGGGGCTTTTTTTTAGTCATTGAACTCTTTGGGATATATGTCTAGAGTGGAATCTCTGAGTCAGTGAGTGTAACCATTGTAACCACTCTGTATATATTCACAAATTGTGTTTTAGAGCCCTTGAACCAATTCATATGCTCACTAGCAGAACATTCATGTGTCTGTCCTTTCCAATACATACCACATTGACCATTCCCAATTTTGGTCACGTTTGCCAGTTTGCTGAGTGTAAAATGAAGTCACACAGTTGTTTTGATTTTATTTCTCTTTTCATTAATGATTTGGAATTTTCTTTTGAGATCTATTTTTCACTTCCTTGTATTATTTATCTATCACAGGAAATTATTTTTTATGTATACATATGTGTATATACATGTTTGTGTACATATATTTATATAATTACTATATGTATATGCATATACATATGTTTAGTTATTCGTATATCTTGAATATCATACTGTTATTGGATGTGGTTGCTAAACAAAATTTTCTCCACTCTTTTGCTTTGCCTCATATACTACCGTAGTTGCATTAATTTTGTTCATGCAAAAGGTTTAAAATGTTATGTAATTGACATTATCCATTTTATTTTTTAAATGCCTATAATTCCTTGTTTGGTTAAGAATTAACACTCCTAATAGCTATGAAAGATATATGATCCGCTTCCCTTCCAATTTTTTTTATGATATCATCTTTAATGTTTGGGTCATCTATCTATTTTTAATTTATTGTGATCTATGATACAAGGTTTTTTTTTATGTCAATTTAACTTCTACCAGATTCTATTCTACTTTTTCCAGTGATATTCTTGTATATAAAATAATTAATTCATTTTTACATAGCCTAACTATATAACCTTTCTCCCTCATCTGTTTCCAAAATAGTACTATATACAACATTAAGTATTGACAGAGTACATTTCACTGCCTCTTTCTAGTGGTCTCCTATAATAATGGCAAACATTGATGTGAAATTTTCTTGGCTTGCTATAGTTCAATAACTTCTTATTTTCTTGGTGTACAATGAGAAATAAAAACACTCTTAATTTCCATTTTGTTGTATCACTAGACTACAAGCAAAAATATTTATTATTTGTTATATATGGTTCAAGGACTAAGTTTAACCCCTTCTACCAAACATAATGAAATGTGTTTATACCATATCAGTGATTATTTTCTTTATAATTGCCAAAATAAGTTCTTTCTTAGACCTCTTCCATTATTTATCACAACTTATTGTCTACACTATAGTTAGCTGCTTTAGTCATTTGGCTTCAGAAAATGTAACTTCATGTTAATATTTTCAGTTGATAGCTATTTACTCAGAAAAATACCCTTACCACTAATTTTTCTGATGGGTTTGTACTTCTTCCAAATTGTCTAAGTTGTCTGGGTCCATTTGCAAATGATGATATAACAGCAAATGAGATAACTTAATAGTATTGGTAGTACTTAATAGTTGGTTAATAAGAAAAATGTAGGGGGCAGCTAGGTAGTGCAGTGAATAGAGCACCATCCCTGAAGTCAGGAGGACCTGGGTTTGGATCTGGCCTCAGACACTTAACACAAAAACTAGCCGTGTGACCTTGGGCAAGTCACAACCCCAATTGCCCTCCAAAAAGCAAAATAAATAAATAAATTCTGTCTGTGTGAACCCTGTACAAGCCAAAGCTAAAAACACTTTAAAAAATAAGAAAAATGTGAAATGATGGATAGCAGATAGGAGAAATTGTTTTCAAACATGATAGTTACAAAGACAAGTATTTTTGAAATTTTGGAATTAGTGGTCTTTATTTGGTTTATAAGGACAGATTAAAATGATACATTGGGGTAGGCGGAAACAACTATTTTAAAATGTGATGGGTACAAAACTTGTGCTTTGGGGAAAAAAATAAATTATCTCTGCTTCTTTTTCAGGAGAATTGTCCCTTTCCCCATGAAGAGCCCCTTTCATGTTAGTTAAATTGACAAAGTTTTAAAGACTTTCTGAGTCTTAAGAGGTCAAACACCAACTTTGTACAATTCAAGCAAGACAGTACTATGATGCTGCATTTTAGTTTAATTTACAAAGAAAAAATAGAAATACATAGAACATAACGAAGGTTAGAATAGAGCTCGTAATCTTAATTATGCATTCAGCAGTATTATAAATGACTAAAGATTACTTCCAGTGTTTGGTATAATCTTACAGTGTGCAGATGTGGTTCCCTTTGGTATATGCCATCTTTACGAAACTAACAATTTCCATAATACTGTCACATTCTGCATGGGAAGCAGATTTACAGATAGGTAATCCATGTAAGGTATTTTAAAGACAGCTTATTAAAGGATTGAGGCCTGCTGTTAAATTACATATGCTTTCAATTGCTATGAGGAGCAAACAGTGTCAAAAAATACAGTAATTTAGCTAGGGCCAGAGAAAGAAGTATTTAAAGTTTTGATGATAGATCCTTTAAACTTAAATATTTTTATCAGTTTTATATCAATTCCATCCAAATACTGTGTTTTCTTTTACACAATGTACTTTTGTAACCAGCATGTTTAGAGTATCCATGTTATAAAATAGAAATATTTTCTTACAACCAATAAACAGAGTTTACAAGATGCTTTTCATTTCTAGTCATCTCCATTGCTGGTGGTATCCCTTGCTAGCAATGTCTCATTTGCATTTCTAACATGGCTAATTACTAATGGCTCAAATAGAGGTCAAAATCATGATATTTATTTATGCCATATTTTCTGCATGTCTGTTCCTCCAATGAACTCTGATAGCAGCCATTCAACTTAACAGTTAGTTACATGCTGTACAATAACTTGCAGATTCAGCTGCTGAGTCACAGTCCAAGATGATGGACAACTGACAGGTAACACAAGATTGTAGAAGGTTATATAAATGTATCAATTTTAGAGAGAGGGAAGAGCATGAACACCATAGACCGGTTTTCTTTACTTCAATTCCTAGGAAAATTCTAGGACACACTATGAAAGCAATAGTTAATAAGAAAAGCAGTGACCACAAAAATCCATTATGGCTTTGTTGAGAATTATTCCTGGCCAGAACAGCTTCATTTCCTTTTCAATCAGTGTAGATCAGGTGCTTGCTAGATATTGTTCACTTAGATTCTGAAATTGGAAAAAATTCTATTATAATATTCTTGTTGAAAAGGTGGAAACATATGAACTATGTAATGGTCCAATTAAGTGAATTTGGGACTGCTTGAGTGGCTGGACCCAAAGATTATTCAAGTCATTATGGTTCACTGTCAACTTAGAAAGAAGTCAACAATTGAGTGACCCAGAGATCTGTGCTTGGCCCTGAGGTGTTTAATATTCCTCTCAGTGATTTAGATTAAATGTGCTTGTCATACTTATCAGATCTTTTGATGAAACAAAGCTGGGCAAAATAACTAACACCAAGATTGCCAGAGTCAGGGTCCAGATCTTGACTGGATAGAAACCTAAGATGAAATTCTCTTTTTGGAACGAACCTATGATTTTATCAGAGGAAACTCCACCCTACCAATCAATATATATTGCAATGTAGTCTGAAAATGCTGCCCGTATGCATCAGAAGTCTAGATCTTCTCAAAATCAAGGCTAGTATCTTCTCCGTGCTGCCTCTACAATGAAAACTTAATAGAATTCACAGTGGGATTTTTCGAAGTGTAAAAGCTAGAGACATTGTTATTTTGTGATTAATAAATTGTCAAATTGGCTATGGCATTTTTCTGCAATTAAAAACCACTATTAACCAGTACAGAAGTTGGTGGTTAACCAGATTAAGGGACAAGACAGAAAGAGGAGATGTAAATATCGTTGGTAACTCACCTTATACTCTTTGTGCCTGTGTACTGAACATTGTTCTTCAGTGGGATTTTTTAAAAAATCAATTCTACATATACCTTCTGAAGGAGGATACTAAAGATGATAAAGTTTGTCAAGTTTACATCATATAAAGATAATTATAGAAAACTGGGAATATTAGGCATAGGTAAGAAAATATTTGGGAAGGTGGGATGAAGTAGGATAGCCATTTTTAATCTAAAAAGATCTGTCATGTCAAAGAGAATTAAACTTGTTCTGTTAGGTCCAAGGAAGTAGAAATAGGAAAAATGCTTTTAAGATGCAAAATGGCAAATTTAGACTTGATATAATGAAAGACCATAACAATTAATTCTATCCAAAAGTAGAATGGGACATCTGGAGAGGAAGAAGAACCTCAAGCGCATAAGTTTCCTGCTGTAGTTTTTCAAGTAAAATATGAATAACTATTTGTCAAGTTTATTGTGAAGGAAATTCTTTCTTAGGTATAGGTTGACCTAAAATGGTTGATGAGCACTCTTCCACCAATGAGATTTCATGAAATTATTCTTTAAGCATGTGTCTGTGTCTTGTCTCCTCAGCCAAATTGAAAGGGTTAAAGTAAATGCTCTCTTAGTTCCTTTGTAACTTTTCTGTTTGAAGGTCCTGATGAGTAGTAACTGTGCTTTCTTTCCTCTCCTTCATAGCATATTATACAACAAGTAGTAGTTACTCCACAATGATATGCTGGTTTGATCTAAGACTTGGCTATCTTCTGTTATGTGAAGGCAAAAACTCTCATCCATCCAAATAGAGTGAAATATGTCCTTCCTAAGTGTTCACTGTCTATGCCCTCCTCTTTCTCTTTGTACTTCTTGTATGTTAACTATTTACCAACAGTTTTTGGTAGACTAACTCATGTTCTTCCTGGTAAAGAAAGGCAAATCCAATTGAATTCAGTATGTATTTATCAATAGCCTAATAGGTGTAAAGCACAATAGAATTAAAAAGAAAAATTGAAACAGTTCTTGCCCTCTAAGTGTTTATATTCTACTGAGATGGGGTGCATCCTGTGCCTAGATAAGTACATAGAAAATCTATATACATAAAAGAAAGAAATTATAGAGGAGAAAGCATTAACAATTGGGTTCATAAAGAAACACTTCATGTAGGAAGTCTCACCAGAGCAAAGCCTTGGAAAGAATTAAGGATTCTAAGGTACAGAAGTAAGAAGGAAGAGTATTCTAGGCATAAAGAAATCCTAGAAGGAAAGCACAGAGATAAGGGAATGTTTTTACAGAGAATAGTAAATAGCCCAATTAGAATGAAATGTAGAGTACACAAGAGAAACAACATAAAATTAGACAAGAATGATAAACTGAAGCCAGATTGTGAATGGCTTTAAATGCCAAACAGAGGTGCTTGTATTTTATGCTAGAGGAAATAGGGATTACTGAAGTTTTGGAAAGCATGGGAATGATGTGATCAGAACTGTGCTTTAGAAACATAAATTTAGCAACTGTGAGGATGGATGGACTAGATCAGACTGGACTTGGAATCGGGAAAAACATTTGGTTGCCTGATACAATGGCCAAACAGGAGGTGATGGGGGCTTCTAGGGTTGCGACTGTGTGAGTAGTTAAACGTGGATGTATTGGAGAGATATTGCAAAATTGTAGATTTGAGAAGTACTGGCATCTGATTAGATGCATAGACTGAAGGAGACTGGGACACTCAGAGATGACCACAAAGTTGCAAATCTGGGTGACTAGAAGGAATATAGACTCGTCAATGGAAAATTTGGAGAAGTAGGCTTGAAGAAAAAGATGAATTCAGTATGGGACATGAGTTTGAGATGCCTATGGGAGACAGTCAGTTTGAAAAGGCAGTTAGGATATAGGAGCTCAAGAGGGAGTCTGGAAATGGATATACATGTCTCTGAGTCATTTGAGTAGAGATGGAAGAGGTAAGAGTTTAGTGGGAGAAGTTTAATTCAGGTTTTATTCTTTATTAAATGAGAAGTTCAAGTGGAGATGCAAGCCAAATCATTTTTAGAATTATGTAGTTTAGTGCTCACTTTATTTGATTCCAAATCAAGGGTTGGTTGTTTCATTAACTTCATGTTACATTGATAACAGTACTTTGGAGAAGACTGGCAAATTGTAGAAAGGCTGACATCTATATTATACCATTAGTTATTAATAGTAACAAAATGAAGTTCAAGCAACTGCCTTGTAAAATTAAAGTTTCATTGTCCCCCTAACTTTAACATTAGAATGTTATTCATATTTTTTAAATAGAAAATACTATGCTATGCCATGTATCTTTGTCTCATTATTGGAATTAGGTTACAAAACTTCAGCATCAGGGTTCCTTCAATTTGCTTTATACTGATAATTTGATGCTTTCTCTATTTTATATTGTATTCCAGTTCCCATATGATAAAAAATGATAGAGTTTTTTTTTTGTTTGATTTTTTAGTAGCATGGGATGGGAAAGAGGAGGAACATACAATGTCAAAGAATTGCACGTTCAGGCTAAAAACAAAAAGGGAAGGTAAGACTCAGAGAAACACAATGACCGCTTATTCATTGCTCAAAGTTCCTTAACAGCAGTGCACTGCAGGCTCATTTAACCAGTATCAAATATATGCAACACTAAATCCATTTGGATTTAATTGCAATTTGGGGGCTTTCCTCTAAGGTGCTATCAACTGAATATTTTGCCACTGAAATTAAGTATAAGGAAAATTTGACATTTAGTTCCCTCTTTGTAATAAATGAAAGGTAGCATTTTTATTTTGAAATATTTATAGTGTAAATTACTAAAATGGTATGTCTATCCTATTCTAATAAATCTGTTTTCACATAAGTGCTAGAGGTTAATGGCTAGATTTTAAATTGCATTACATTTTGATAATAAGTAAATGTCTAAGACAAGATGATTTTATTAAAGAGATTTTGGAGGCTCTGATTTCTGTCTTTGAAAAATAATAATTCACATTTGCACAAACTTTAAAATGAAATGTGAATCCTAATAAGTAGTTCTCCAAAGTGTTAGCTAGTATTTTTATTATTTTAAAATGAATATTTCTTTGGGATATAGTAGAACTTCTTAAAGTCTTCTTATAATATGATTTTTCCATTTTGCAATGACATTCCCCCTCATATTCATATAACACCTTTCAACAGTGAATAATGGCAGTGATTCTACTGAAAATTAACTTTGAATTAATGCAGTGTAACTATGATCAAATATTGATCAGTTTTTCTTATTTTGTGCATGGTTGCAAAGTGAGAAATATAGTGCGAACTCCCAAATAATTTCATTAATTAAATGAAAAAAGGAATTAAACTAGCTAGACAAAAGTAAGAAATAAAATTTCCAAAAGCAACATCTAATAACTCTATGCTGGTAATGTTATTACAGTATTTATTATCATCAAGTACTAATTTCATTTTTGTTTATGAAGAAAATAATTTAGGCAGCATAAACTTAGCTCTTCTAGTTGTTTTTTGAAGGTCAAACTAAATTCAAAATTATTACTGAAAAATGAAATGTAAATACCTAGATCTTTGATAACAAAGTAATTAAAATGTATGGTTTTGCCTACTGTGTATAATAAGGGCTTATATTTGATCAACCATAAAAGTTATTTAATCACTTTAACCTTGGAATACTACCCCCCACACACATACACACACAAAACCCTACTTAATGGAAGTTAACTGAGATGCATTTAAGTATCACAACATCAAGAAGGCTATGCAAGAGGGCACTGAAAATTCTAACGTAGCTTATATCTGCCATAATAGTATATAGCAGGTTGCATGGCAACCAGTGGCTGTGGATTTTAAAGTTACTTTTTCTTTATTTTTATAATTTTTTCAGATTTAATTGCATATTCTAGGATTCTGAGATCCAGAAATAATTTGTTTTGACCCTAATTCAAAGGTCTGGTTTCGAACCTTACCTTTGACACATACTAGCTGTGTGACATTGAGTATGTGAGTTGACCTTTCAGTCCTCCAGGCAATGCTCTATTTCTATAAGTTGCAGAATAGGTGCCATCCTGCCTCGATAAAGAGAGTTCCCTCATGAAATTACAGATAGAATAATTTAGCAGAATACCTCTCCGATAAACTTGCTTTGTCTTTTCTAATTCTTTGGAGTTCAGCATTCTCAAAAGTAATGGTCATATCTAATGTTTGGAATGCATTTTTATGAACTTAGGAGGAGAAAGTTGTCTTTTGTTAGCATCTGTTGCTCAACAAGAGGCAAAATCTCTGAACACAACGTGTAATATTTATTACATACACTTTCTTGAAATGGAAATTTATAACTGTGTATTTTGAATCCTCTCTGACGTTCTGCTGTGCATATGGCAATGCTTTTTTCTTTTCATATTTTGTATCTGTTTTAGTATTTAAATTTATATGTTTCTTTTTTTCTAAGTGTGTATTTAAGTTTTAGAATTTTTAAAAAACGATTGAAAGTTAAAAAAGAGGCAAAATCTTCTGAAAGAACTATTACAGAAAGTCAATTGTCTGAGATTTTATGAACTAAGTAACATTTAGTGGCTTATAAAACATTACAGCTTCCTGTCTGTGATTTTTCTGCTTTTTTAATTTGTTTTTCTCAATAATCTAGCAATTCTTAGCTAAAATTAACATTACTCTGAAAATCACATGGTTGACAAACTCTTTTAAAATATCAGTTTTATTTATGGCTTCTGTTGTTACACTATAGTCATTTCTGGATATACCTCCCTCACCCCTTACTCCCAGCACTGCCACCTATAGCCTCCCTTGTAACACTGAAATAGAGTTAAGTACAACCAATTGACCCAGTGATAAAAGTCTAACAATGTATAGGTAACATTCCACATTTGTAGTCATTTCTTTACCAAAAAGAGCAAAGAGTTTCCTCATTTGTCCAAGATGTTTAATTATTAAATTAGTTAATATTTTGCATCATTTTGTGGTCCCTTTTGCTTATATACACTTATATTATTGTGTATCACTTATATTATATTGTATTGTTCCCCTGATCCTGCTTACTTTGCCCTAGATCAATTCACAAATATTTCCATTATTCCTTTCAATTCTTTGTTTGTCACTTCTTATGACACAATAATATTTCATTACATTCATATACCACAATTGGTGCAGACATTCCTCAACTGAAGAGTACCTGCTTTGTTTCAAGTTTTGCACAACCATAAAATATACATGTGTGTATGTAAATATAGATTATAATATGAGATGTAACATATATATATATATATAAACACTATATTATTTATAAAACATTGTTAATATGTTGGTATAGCTTGGACTTTTACTTTTGTATTTTACTTCCTTGGGAGCATAAGACCAAGAGTGGTATTTTTGGATTAAAGTGTTTGAATAGTTCAGTGACTTAATTTTCTCCCCTTTTGTTTTTTTTGTTTTTATTTTCTATAAGTCATTAAATTCTTGACTGAATTAAAATCAACACAGAAGCACTTGCTACCCTATTTAAAGTAAACATTTCCAATCAAACTAAAATAGAAACAGGTTTGAGCAAGTAAGGAAGCAGAAAAAGTCTTTAAAATGAATGTCCTAATATGTAGCTACAACTGTGATTTTGAAAGAGAAAGATGGAAAGTGTGCCATGCCCTCTCATAATGGTATTATCCATACCCTGCCTTAACAACTGTAAAAATGGTGCAAGAGAAAAACAAATATGCCTAATTTAATGTTTCCAAATATGTGCAAGCGAGATTATTCCTCTGGGAGGTGTGAGTGCTGGGTAAAAATACATTAGAGTTTTTATAATGATGGTTTTAAAGTTATTTCTGCACAATGCTGTGTGTCAACAAGGAACTGCAGTCATTTTGGAAAGATGAAGCATATTTTCATGAGCCAAGGGTATGTTCTTTTAAACATAAACAGAAATCATCCTACCAGACATTACAGGTTTGCTTTGCTTGCACTATAGCCGTCTGTCATACTACATTTTTTTCTCTAGACTTTAGTTGATTTAACTCTTGATCACTCATTTTATAATCAACAGCCAAGTGCAGAATGTAACATAATTAAAACATCTTGGATTGTGTGACATTTCACGAATAAATTCAAAGAGAATTGGTTATCACAGCTGTAGTATGAATAAATCTATTGTACAATGTTGTTGAGCTGGGTTGCTGATTGTTTGACAGGAAGTGTCTGCTCAGCCTTCTTAAAGGACTTATTCTGTTTGGGTTTTGAAAGAAGATGTGTGTCCCCTTCTTTCAGTACACTCTGTGCATTAGTTTCATTAAGTGTTGAGTTTCAGTAAACAACAAATAACTGGGGTATTAAGGGAAATGACAATTCCATCAGATTCAGGGGCTTACCACCCTGATTGAGAGCACCTGTAACATGGAGGCTTGTGGTGCTTATAAAATAAGAATGCATGTGAAAATGCTTCAGAAATAGGAATAATAAAAACTGTCACACATGCCATGTGCTTAAAGGTGAGGAATGTGCTTTCTAATTTGCTTATCAAGAGCTGTAAGAATACCTCATAAGTGTTATCATCCTCATTTTGGAGATAAGAACACTAAGGCTGGGCCTAGTTGCATGACTTGTCCAGGGTCTCAGAGCTAGTGAAAATCAAAAGTAGACTTGACCACATGTATCTCTTCTGACCCCAAGCTGAGTGTTCTTTCTGCAACACAATGGTGTTCTGTAAGAGTCTATTTTATAAAACAGATTGCTCTTCAAAGGCATATGAACCATTTTGGATTTGGATTCACGATCTTATCTATCTCATACTTGGGCAAGATTTATGTTGTCATAAAACATGAAAAGCAGCATAAAAGAAATGATGGAAGAGGAAAGGGAGTGAGACCAGTAGGAGCACTGAAATTAAGAGGTGTTAGGGAAGGCTTCCTGTAGAAGGTGGGTGGTCAGAACTTAAAGGAAGCCAGGAAGGTCAATAGGCAGAATAGAGGAGGAAAACACTCCAAGCATGGGGGAAAGCCAGAGAAAAAGCCAAAAGCAAGAAATGCAGTGTCTTGTTTGTGTTACAACCCCAAGGCCAGTGTTACTGAAATGAAGAGTATTTGTTGAGGAGCGAGGTATAAGAAAAGTGGAAAGGAAGGAGGGATAGGTTATGAAAGGCTTTGAATGCCAAACAACGTATTTTTATATTTGCACCCGAGGTAATAGGGAGCTACTGGAGTGTATTGAAGCGGGGGAGGGGAAAGGTGACATGATCAGACATGCATTTTTGGAAAATTACTTTAGTGGCTTAATGGAGAATGGATTGGAGTGGGGAGAGACTTAAACAAGGCAGACCCACAAGCAGGCTATTGCACTGACCCAGATGGGAGGTGATGATGGCCTGAACCAGAGTGTGGACAATATCAGATGAGTGAAGGGAGCATATTTGAATGATGTTGAAAAAATGAAATGGTATTAACATTCTACAATATTAGGAAAGGTAGGATGGAGGTAGGCGTTAGGAGAAAATATAATGTGTACTGTTTTAGAAATATTGACTTTAAGATGTCTACTGTACATGCATTTCTAAAAGGCAATTGGAGATGCAAGGTGAGAGTTTGGGGCAGGAATGGGAGATCTGGGAGTCATCATTAAATCCATGAATGCTGATTCGATCATTAAATGAAATAGTATGGAAAGAAAAGAGAAGACCCAAGACAGAACCCTGTGAGACACCTATAGTTAGAAAGCATAATCTGAAGGAGAATCCAGCAAAGAAAACAGAGAAGGAGAGGTCAGATAGGGAGCAAGGTAACCAGGAGAGAGGTCTCCCAAAAACCCAGAGAGAAGAGTCTGGAGGAGGAGGGAGTGATCAGCTCTATCAAAAGCAGGAGAGAGGTCAAGAATGAGGATGAAAAAAGGCCATTAGATTTGGCAATTAGGAGATCATCAGTAACCCTGGAGATGGTTTTGTTGAACTGATAAGGTCAGAAGCCAGATCGTAAGGGGTTAAGAAGAGAGAAAGTGGAAGCACCAACTGTGGCCTTTTCCAAAGAGTTCAAGCTGCAAAGATCACCCAGGCTCAAAGAGATCTAGGCATCTCTCCATATATTATATAAGAAGGGATTCTTGTTCAGGTATGGGAGAAACTGAATTGGCTCTAAAGTCAACTTTTTTGCTACAGAATATGCCAGTGAATTGGATAGCCAAAAGGATTACAATGTGAGAGATTGTGAGCTCATCAATAGAGCTCTGACCTGAAATTGACAGCATTTTAGATTGAAAATCATAATTGATCTTTTATTTACTTGTTGCATGTTGGGATATAGAAATGATTAAAATATATGACAGTTAGATAACCACCTATTTCGCCCTTATATTTGAATATATTTCTGAGAGGTGCATTATTTATATATTGTGGGGCCATTGAAGTGATCAAGTTTAGCTAGATTTAGTTATCTATTGGTCTTGCTTTCAATTATGTAAGGCTACATGACTTCAATGGCAAATTTATCTCGTTTGCCTAGATGATATTCTCATATTTGTTAGGTCATTTGAGAAACATCTGTATCATTTAGATAAGATATTCTCTCTCTTCGAGGAAAGTAAGCTACAATTACACTTCCAGGAAGTACTTCACCTTTTTGCAAGAATCCAAAGTTCATTTTCTGAAGGGCTCTTTATCTGTGGTTATTTGGCTCACTTGACTAGCAAGAAGACCAAATAAGGAATCAATTTGCTTTGCTATGTCCTCTGACCACACACTATGTCCCAGTACCTAGTTAGTCAAGGCACAAAGCAGTGTTATTCTTTGTCATGGAAACCCAGAATCAAAAGTTTAGGTCAATAAAAATCAGCACAAACGCATCATCCAATTAAATAAACTCAATAGACATTTATTAAGTCCCTATTTAGTTGTACACAGCACTGTTCTAGGTATTTGGAATACAAAAGCAAAAACAAAGAAAAAATTAAATAATTCTTGCCTGTGTGGAGCTTACATTCTACTGGCGGGGAATGGATCTCTCATGTGCAAAGATAAGTGTATCTACTTATGAGAGATTTTAGTGTAGGTATTATAAAATAGAAAATTATCCAGAGGGAAGATCAGGGAAGACTTTTAGAGATTGCTTTTGAATAAGGCTTTAAAGCAGGAGTTCTTATCTAGGTGATCTGTGAACTAAATATATATTTTGATAAGTGTATTTCAAAATAATTAGTTTCCTTTGTAATCAAATATTTTTTTTTATCTCATACATTTAAAAACATCATTCTTAGAAAGAGTCTGTGGGTTTCACCAGACTGCCAAAGGGGTCCATGAAACAAAAAAAAAAGGAATGCCTTATTTAAAATCACTGAAAGGATAGTGTTGTTCATCATTGCTAGAAAAGTCTCACAAACTGCATTGATACCAGACCCTTTTCCCTGCCTAATATTTACACTCAGTAAATGCAAAGGAATGTCAACACAGACACAGACAGACAACTGCTAATAACTAGGGGAATAAGGAAAGGCTTTGTGTTGGAAGAAATATCTGAACTGGTCCTTGACAGAAGCTAGGACTTCTATGAGGTAAAACTGAAAAATGAATCCATCCCATGAATGGGGGAACCACTTCTGCTTAAGTTGGTGGGCCTATCATATGTAGGAAGGAATTTTCAACACAGTTTCACTGGAACAGAGAGTTATGGACCCCATTCTCTGTCTAACAGAAAATGATTTTTCTAAAGAAATACACACTCATTCAATAAATAAAGAAAATTATTTAAAGGTATTACAATGCAATAACATTCTTTGAATGGAGATAACTGGACTAATACACTTTTAGGCACAGCCCTTGGTATGACTTTACTAGAAGCTATATACATAGATAAACATCATGTTCATGAAAGAAAATGCTTTCATGTAATTTTAAAATAGACTTAAGTTTAGGATTTATAAAAGAACTATAAAAATTCAATCAACAATACGATGCTCCTCTATTTCCAGCAACATTATTTTGTTTTTGTCTAGATCAGTAACCTCTGTGTGTTCTGTGCATGAAGCTTTTTGGGAGCTGCCACTTGGAGCAGTCCTTAAAATATGTTGTAAAATAGTAGATACGTTAAATAATCATAAAGAGCTGACATCCCACCAGTATAATAATTAATCAAGCTTCTAGGAAAACCTAAGTCACTCCTGATCAGTTAGATCAGAATACTATTGTTGGATTTATATTTGTCCAGATCTTCCAGAGAAACACAACATTTATTGAATACCTACTATGTGCCAGGTACTGGGCTAAGCACAATTATTATTTCATTTAATCCTCTTGACAACGCTAAGAGGTGGTACTATTATCGACATTCTACAGATAAGGAAACTGACGCAAACAAAGGTTAAGGGACTTGCCAATGGACACACAACTAGTAAATGAGGGAGGGAAGTTTTGAATTTAGGTTTTCCTAACCCCAGGCTCAGTGCTTTATCCTCTGTACCACCTAGCTACCTAAGGAGAACCTAAAGTACAAAAATCAGAGTTAACAGGGCAGACCAAGGAAGATAGTACAGACTATTTTAAGAAAAGGTATACTACACACATAAAATACCAATGCAGACATCTGTAGTGAAAGTAACATATTGAAATGCTTGGGTTGTTCACTGAAAAAAGAAAACAAAGTAAAATATAGCAGAATTATTTCCCCTATAGAATTCTTATTGCTCAGTGCATTCCTAAGTTCTCTTTAACTTGAATTCTTCTAGTTATGACAATTCCAGAAGTGTATCAAAAATTGTTTTTAATCATTCAGCAAATAAAAATTATTTCTCACATTTTAGTAATGATTATATAAGGAAGACTGTATAACTATATACATAAATGAGCATTGTGTGCATAGCTATATATACACATGTGAGTATATGAAATATGTATGACATGCATATACATGTGTGTATATGCATTGTGTACACACATATGAGTGTGTATACATACAGGCATGTGTGTGCATGCATATGCATATATGTGAGGGTGTTTATATGTTGTGCCATTTTATAAACTAGGAGACAGAGTGGGGAAAAAACTAAAATAATACAATAAGAGTTACTAGGAATGATTTACATAGTCTGACAAATCACATATACTCTTCACATATCTGGGGTATTACAACACTGGAAAACACAATTTCTGCATAACTCTTTGAAAGGTCCTCTTGTTTAGTTTACCTGTTGGGGATCATGGAACAAATTTTTACTTAATATACAGGATGCCATACAAAGAAATCTGAATCTTAGGAATCAGCAGCATCAACTTAGGGGATACCAGTTCCAAAAGTTATCAATAAAACTACTATTTAACCACTTTAGATGGAATATTGGAAATAGTTATACGAAAAAGATTATTTTCCCATTTTGCCTGTCTGCATCACTACCTCCTACCATTATCCCTTCCCCCACCCCAATATACATACACATGCATTAACAAGACAACTGGGTTCAGATTTTGCCTTGGACTCCCAATAGCTTTATGATTATAGACAAGACACCTCACCAATGCCTGCATTAGGGATATACAAAACAAAATATTATGTGAAATACAAGATTAGATGTATTTATACAGAGGGCAGATGGTTGAAGGCTTAAGGAATATGTAGTAGGTGAATTCAGCTTTAAAGGATGGAAAGGAATGAAGAAGTTCAAGAGAGATGGAAAACATTCCAAGCATAGGCAACAGAATGAGCAAAGTTACAGAGATGGGAAAGATGGGATATTTGGGGACTGAATAGCGTGGACTGGATAGAATGTAAAGTACTAAGGTAAAAATTGCATCAGATCATAAGATAAGGCTGGGAAGGTTAATGAGATAATAGAGTGTGGAAGGTCTCAAAGAAAATACTCAAACTATCGGTATTAATTGAATACAGTCCATGTAGTTCTATTTTGTGGGAATAAAACAGACATGAAAGAAAGCTTCTTTGTAGTGAATATTTCTCAGTTTTTGCTTTTAACAATAGACAAGTGAAGGGAGAAGTTTTCTTGATTGTCATGTTTGCAGAGCAAGAATACAAAAATTTTGCATAACTATGGCAGATAAAATAGTTTTGTTCTTAGTATACAACACGACCTTACTATGACCTACTGTTAGGGTATTTGTTTTTAGCTGTCTTATGACGGGTGGTAGAGATCTTCTTGTGAGCCATCTATACTTTATCCCATCCATGACACTGCTGTCTTTAACTATAAGAATCTTTTTTGTTTAAAACAATTGGGGTTAAGTAACTTGCTCAAGGTTACACGGCCAGTTATTTCTGGGTGTGGTGCTGAGTATCTGAGCCCAGATTTGATCCCCAGGTCATCCCGACACTGGAGCCGGTGCTCTTACTCGCTCAGTCACCTTGCCACCCCTTAAGTATAAGAATCTTGATAAATTTATCTTTTGCCAAAAACTTAAGTTTTTGTCCCAATATGTAGATACTGAAAAAGTGATTCAGAGGTCACCTGCTAGGTTGATTTATTTATTCTGGAAGGCAGTTAACACTTGATTTAAGAGTTACCTCATTTGGTTAGCATACATGTTAAGGAAGTCATCTTTGAGGGTTTAATCAGCACTAGTCAATTCTTGTCAAAGACTATACCTATAGCTGCAATCAGGCTTTCTCCAGATGTCTGGCATTGCTTATAACAAGGGATGAATGGGATAAAGTGGAGATGGCTCATGGGGAGCCCTTTACCACCTATCACGAATATTCTAACAATAGGTCAATGAGGTCATATTGTATACTAAGAACAAAATTTAATAGCTTATCCTAAGCATCATTGTTTATTTAAGGAAGAAATTTTGGAACTTTTGTGTAGCCTGATACCTGAAAAAGATACGAAAGTTTGAGCTGTGTAAAACTTTCAGGGTGAAATGTGAAACTCTGCCATCTGGTTTTAGATTTCGTTATGAAATTCAAAACTCAGCCCCATTTCCAGAAAGGTCGGCAAACCTCATCTGCATTTAAGGATTTCTCAAGCTTTTAACCTACCTTATTCTTTTCTTTACATGTTGGTATTTGAAAGGTCCCTCTATCCAGCAGAGGAAAGGCCACTTTAAGGCCTTTTTACCTTGAACAGAAGACCACTCATTACTTCTAATGGCTGCATAGGAGTTAAAGAGACTTATCATTGCAAAGAAAGAGAGAGCCATCTAAACTTTCAAAGATAATTGATACATAACTATCAATTCATATAATGACATCTAGATGAGGAATTCTTTCAACAGTCACCAGACATTTATTAGTCAATCAACAAGCATTTGCTAAACACCTACTATGAGGTACTGTGCTAAGTGCTAGGGGTACAGATAGAGGGAGAAAGAAGTCCCTGCTTTCAAGGAGCTCAGAGTCTAATGGAATAATAATAATAGATATCATTTATATGTCACTTTAAAGTTCTGTAATGCATTTTGCATATATCATATTATTTGATACTCCCAACAACCCCAGGCAACTATTAGCTTCATTTCAGAGATAGGGAAATGAGGCAGGCAGAGATTAAATGACTCGCTTAGGGTCACCCAAATAGTAAGTATCCAAGACAGGAATCAAAATGAGGTCTTCCTGATTCCAAGTCCATGATCTCTCCACTACAACACCTAGCTAAGTACTAAATATGGGCCAAGCTCTATTCTAAATTCTAAAAAAGAAAAAAAAAAGAAAAAGAATGCCTACACTTTTATTGACTAAAAATGAGCTAAGCAACCAATTGCAATTTTTAGAAACTTTCCCATTGGGAAATAGATATGAAATTATCTTTCAAACATGGATATCCAACCATTATCACAAGCATAGTATCTAAGAGCAAAATAATCAACTTTCTCCCCATAACAGCTCCCCATCCTGACTTTATTTCTGTAGATTATATGAAGACTTTCCCCAAACAGTCAGGCTTGAAACCTCGTAGTCTTCATGGACTCCTCCATTTTTCTTCTTTTCACCTTCCCCCATACTCATTGCATGCTGTCAGTTCCAATTTTCAGATCCTAAAACACTGCCAATAGTTTCCTTGTCTCTAATCTACGTCCCTGCCAATTAATCCTGAATATCACTACCAGATTTTAAAATTTTCATTTTATTTGTTTGTAACTTGTCATTTTCACTGCTGTGGGGCCAATTTGTGACTCCTTTTAGGGAGAGAGATGAAGTAACTTGACCATAGTAACATATGTGTCAGTGTCTGAACTCGAACTCAGGTCTTCCTATCTCCAAGGACAGCTCTTCTGTGGCACTGCTCCTTATTTCCAGAATAATTTTCCCAAATTATTGTTTTCATCTCCAAGATTTCTATCACCTATAGGGTTAAGTTCAAATTTTTTAATCCTGAAGGGCTCTTTCTTGTGCCCCTAGCTTAACTTTTTGATCCCTGATCTCATTATTTCTTCCATGAAACTTCTACTTCAATCTTTTTATAATGCCACGCACCCTTACACCTCCACCCCCCCCCAAAAAAAAGGCTTGTGTAGTGTTGCCTCTATGCTTCTGCTTACAATACCCCCTACCCTCAAATACACAAAATAGAATACACAATCATGTAATACTCTTCTTTTCTTTTATCAATGGAAAGTTTAATTTCTGGTTTCTCTATGAAGTCTTCCCTAGTGATTCCAGTGGTCACTTGTTATATTATTCTCTGAACACCGTGACCTCATGGTCACTTGTTCACTTGACTTGACAAGTAAATCTGTTCAATTGTGTGATGTTTCTGGAATTACCATCTTGCATTATTATTTTAAGCACCAGATATTTTCTCCAAAATAAAGTAGATATTTTGAGAAAAGATACATTTCTTTTTTAGTCCATATAGCACCAGCACAATACCTTGTTCATATAATATTTGCTTAATAAATAATTGATGACACCTTTTATTTTTTCTTGGCAGGCTGAGGTAATGATTTTATATTTAATTAATTTATACATATATAATATAATAATATATAAAAATATATATAAATTTATATATAAACAAACATATATACTACAGATAGGTATTTCACTCATTTAAAAAGATTAGGATTATAATAAAATATACCTAATGCCAAAATTTCACATGGAAGGAAAAGTTTAGATAATCCCATTCTGTCTCTTAAGATTCAAAAGTCACCTCAGAATCTCTAAATGCCCCAGGTTTACAAAAGGAAAGGATCAATCTAAAGGGAATAGACAATTTTGATTGATACCAAAATATCAAGGCGTTTACTATATTCTCAGGGTTGCAGAATTTTTCTATGCTCTCCTCTTTATCATTGTTCAAAATGGACAATCACTTTCACCATTTTTGAAGGATAAATAATCACTGGCAAAATCATAATGTAACACACTAATGGTTTCCAGGGGTCAATTTCCATCATTTCATACTGGGTAGGACGTTTACCCTTCCTCTGTGATTCTCATCCTTTCCCTAAATTATCCCATCCCTATGTTTTTTTACTGTGATCTCCACCAAAAATGTGGAAAGTGAAATTATTCATTCACAATATATGGAAATGTGGAGTTACTATTTTCCTCTATTGCCAAACTGCAGACACAGATTCAAGAAAAGAGTGACTGATGTCCTTTGCAAGGCAAAGTAAAAGGGGAATGGGGGAGAATGTCTCCTGAGTCTGTAATTTCATGAAAATTAAAAAAAAAAGATACAGTGGACTTATTCTCCAATAGGAAGATCTAGAAGCTAACATGATCCTTAGGTGTGCAGTCAGGGCTAAATTTAAGCACTGACATTTAATGATGCACAACAGTTCTACATATCAACTTCCCCATAGCTAAAGGCAAATCTTCCAAATCTCAGCAAAAGAGCATGTCCTCTGATCAGCCAAGAGTCCCCAGAAGAGCCACTTGGTGAGATACTTCAGGTTTGGCTAATTCCAAGTACCAAAGGAAAAAATCACCACCTCCACATGTACATCTTAGGATTCTGAAAGCATCGCAGTTATTTCTAAAGGTCTGCAACCTTATTTCTTCCCACAGAATATCAACTTCCAAAGGATTATAAAGAACACAGCACGACAGGATAGTCACTTAAGGCAGAAAATTCTTCTCCACCATTGCCGAGCCTCCTGTTACAATGGATTAGTCATCAAAGTAGATTATTCTGTCAAATTCACCAAGGGTGAAATCACACATCTTACCACTAGTGTGTGGAACAGACATTACCTTGATCTTATTCGAACAGATAGAGGCAGTGAGTAACTTTATGTACTGCAGAGGAAGAGCTGATTCTTTTAAAGGGAGATGTTTATTATCTAACTATACCTGCTCAGAAGCTGCTAAAAATCATATTAAAATTAATAGGACTTGAAGCCTGGGCACTGCCATACCTTAAATCATTCCTCTAGAAATGGAGGCTTTGAACACAGCCAATCTTTAATTTAATTTCACCTTGCTTATTCTTGTCTTGATTTAGTCTAGTTGGTAAACCATAAAACACAAAATAAATATTAACTAGTTTACTTCAAAACAAAGCTAGATCCCCTTAATAGGTTCAGAAATACCTAAAGAAGGGGATTTTTTTGCAAAATATATTTTGTTTAAGGAGGTGGGTTCATCTTTGGTTTGTAACTTGCATTTTTCTAATAGATTTAGTAAACTGACTTCAGTGAACTTTGTTCATAGACAAGGTTAAAAGCCTTACAAGTAAGGTGATAGGAAGCATAGGGGAAGGGTAGAAAAGGACTTGGAATAATGACCTCAAGCAAAAGATGAAAGCACTTTATGTAGTAGGTGACAGTTGCTGGGATGTAACTCACTTGCTCAGTGGATAAAGCCTGACCCAGATTTAGGAAAACCTGAATTCAAATCCAACCTGAGACATTAATAGCTGTGGAACCCTGGGTAAGTCACTTAACTTCACTTAGCCTCAGTTTTCTTATATTTAAATGGGGTTAATGATAGCAACTACTTCCCAGGATTGTGAGGATAAAATGAGATAATCTTTGTGAAGTACTTTGCAAATTTTAAAAAGTTATTTAAATGCTAGCCATAATAATTGAGATGTGAAGATTAGGGAGTGAGGAGAGAAATGAATTTCAAGATGATTAGTGGAGATTAGAAAGGAGATTAATACACCCCATCCAGGAAAAATGGCAGAGATGATCTAATCATAGTTCTAGAATTAGGGGCAGTAGATAGTGTTGCAGGTGGTGCAGTAGATAGAATGCCAGGCCTAGAGTTAGGAAGATCTGAGTTCAAATCCAGCCTCACTTATTAGCTCTGTGACCTTGGACAAGTCACTTAACCCTGTTTGCCTCCATTTCCTCATCTGTAAAATGAGCTGGAGGAGGAAATGGCAAACCTCACCAGTGTCATTGCCAACAAAACCACAAACTGAGTCATAAAGAATTGAACACAACTGAAATGCCTAAACAATAATTAGAATCAGAAGGGGAAAGGAGGGAGGTGAGAGGCAGAGGAAGCTGTAAAGTGAATGGCCAGAAAGTAAGGAATAAAGTAAAATATGTCTTTGACTTTCTTAACCTAATGGACAAGGAGAGGCAATTACCAATCAGGTTATGTGTGTTCAGGGCAGAGACAGGAGTGGAGGAGGAGAAAGGTAAGGCAAGCAGGAATTCAAGAGATTAAAGAGCTAAAATCCTCCAGGTTTATAGGAATCATTTGTATTTATAATAGCACTTTGAGATTACAAACCTCTCTCCAATCTATTATCTATCTGATTTAATACTAAAACCCTCTGAGGAAATGGTAGACAATATTATCACCTTTCAGTCAATCACCAATAAATAAATCTCCCAAAGGTTATTTAGCATTTACTGTGTGCCAAGCTTTGTGCTAAGCTCTGGAGGTGCACAGACAAAATAAAAAACAGCCCCTGACCTCAAAGACTTCATAGTTTAACCAGGGGTGATAAGGCAGTTATATATGACTATATATAAATAGATACAAAGTGACATCAGAGTTGGAAGTGGCGAGGAGGGAGAAAGACATTATCACGGATGAGGACATGAAGGTTTAGAAAAATTACCTGACATATTCATAATCATGCATTCAGTTCAAGTCAAAATCAAGACTAGAATCCACATCTCCTACATCCTAGTATGGGCCTTTTTTCATCATCCCCCGCTGAGAATACCATATAAGCACAGTGACAGATAGTCTGTTCCAGAAACAAGGAGAAAGCATATACACGAGAAAGACTTGCTTGTGGAGTCAAAGTGGGGACAGGCTGGTTTTGACCATGAAAGATAGAAAGGACTTTTTAAGCATTTATTTCACAGATGAGTAACCAAGACATAAAAATATGAAGGAATTTGCCCAAAATCACAATGGGGAAAAGGTAAGGATTCAGACTGGGTTCTCTGACTTTAAATCTAACACTGTTTCAACTACATAAAATTTCCTCTTTTTCCCACTTCTAGTACAAACCGATACAAATCAGTTAATCTCTGAAGGCCTTCATCTGAGTTGGACTAGATAAGGATAATGATAATATTTAGAATGCTTTAACATTTGCAAAGCACTTTTAAAGTATCCCGTTTTATCATTGCAAAAACCCTAGGAAGCAGGTGCAATAATTATCATCATTTTATACATGAGGAAATTGAGGCACAAAATAGTTAAGTGACTTGCTCAGAGTCACAAAGTCTGGAAGTGTCTCAGGCTAGATTTGAACTCAGGTCATGCTGACTATAGGTCCAGCACTCTATCAATCAGGCAAATCCTGAATTGGAACACTTCCTCACCATATCCCACCATTTTCCTTTCAAACCAGGATTGTTTTGATTTCCATGTTTTATTTATGAACCTTGTATAAAACTGAGGTCTTGAAAAAAAGGGTGGAGGTGGTTTTGTTTCTCATATCTGACAGTTATGACCTCTTCTGTCAAGTTTTCAGTTCATCAAATTGAAGTCTTTGAGAAAATTGTTAATTAATAGGGTCATAGACTTCAAGCTGGAAAGAACCTGAGAGGTCGTCAAGTTCAGCCATTTAATTTTACAGATGAAAAAACTGAGACCCAAGGAATTTAAATGACTTAACCAGGGTCATGCAAATGGTGTCAGAGGTGGGATGTGAAATCAGGTATTCCTGACTTCAGGTAGAAAGTTTCAGAAACATGCTGCCTCACAATAATATACTAGATTTCATGAATAAAAATGTAATACACAGGATGAGAAAGGTAACATCACCACTGAATTCTCTCTAGTTGCGAATACACATAGAATCCATGTTAATTTGTGGTAGTACATTTTAGAAGAAATATTAACAAATTGGAGCATGTGCTGAAAAGGACAATCAGGTTGGTGAGGAGACTCAAAACAGCACTATATTAAAATTTCCCTGAGTTCTTTTGTTTGGAGATGATAAAACATAGGGTTTTAAAAACATGATTGCTTTCTTCAAAAAGCTGATATGATATATGGAAGACAGTTTAAAATTCATTCCTTTGATGTAGATCAGTTGGTAAACATTTATTAAGCACTTACTATGTGCTAGGCATTTTTCCAAATTATGGAAATATTTTAAAAGAGGGAGAAAACAAAGCCTTTTTGGTTGATAGAATACTGTCCTCAGGGAGCTTATATTCTATTGGGGGAGACAAAGATAAATATATCTAGAGGCATACAAGATGAATACGGAGTATATAGCAGGTGATCTCAAAGGGCAAGGCATTAGCTGCTATTGTGGGTGTCGGCTACGCTGTACTAGGGACAAAGAAATATAAAGAGATAAGAAGACATAGCCCCTAAATACATGGCATTTATAGTATTGACTTATTCTGCTTTACCATTAGACTAATGAATGGAATTAACATGGAGGCAGGACCTTCAACACTTACTATCTGTATAACCCTGGACAGGTCTCTGAAATTCAGTTTCCTCATCTGTGAAGTGATCTTATTGGATTGGATGACTTCTAAGGTCCCTTCCTGCTCTAGATATATGCTCCTATGATCCTGTATAAACTTCACAATTAGAACTATCTGGAAACTGAATGGATTGCCTCAATATGTAATAAATTTCATCACTTGGTGTTCAAACATATTCTTGTTTGGCATTTATCAGTATTATAGAAGGTTTGGAGTAGGGGTGGAGGACTTGGACTTGAAATAAAAAGAGGTGGGCTCAACTCGTGCCCTGACATTGCTTACCAATCTGACCTTGGGCAAATCACTATTTCTTTTAGCTTTAGTGTCCTAATGTGTAAAATGTGTATGATAGGAAGGAAGGAAGGAAGGAAGGAAGGAAGGAAGGAAAGGAGAGGATTGGGAGAGGAATAAAAATACTTGTATTTCCTACAACATAAGAGTTAATGTGAGGAAAGCACTTTGCAGACTTAAGAGTACCAAATGAATTCATGTTCATTTTTTTCAGGAATTTGTGCTTTATTTTTCTTAATTTGAGATTTTGATTCTATGAAAATAATTTGATTTCTTACCTTATGCTTTGAACTATGCTACACTTTTTGGAGTTACAGAAGTATGCAATATGATCCTTGCTCACATAGAATTTAGTTTGAGATATATACACACATGAAATAGTTTGCAAGTGCATTGAATCAGAAATCATGTGCTAAATGGTGAAGTGATAGTTGTTCACAGTACAATAATGTCATAGAAGACAGAGTATTCACTACTTGACGCTTGTGACATGAAGTTTTAAAGTACTGAGATATGTATTTCAACAGTAGTGTTAAAAAGGGGGCAAGAGGATCATAATTTTTCAGAAGATTGAAATAACTGGATTGACCAAAAATGTGTGCCATATAGAAAGAACTACCAGATACTACAACATATTGGTTTTATGACTTACTTAGCATGTGACTAAAATAAATAAGAAAAGTCACATAAGAAAGGGAAGTCTCATTAGGCTAAGGCCCTTTGAATCATTCTTTCCTATGTTATGTTGATAATTTCTAGAAATTCTAAGAAATGTGTTTAATGTCAATACTTTTAAAAAAATTTCCCCCAAACTCCATCACTTTTGAAATTAAGTTTTTTCAAAAACTTTCAAAAGCATAGGTTGTAATTTGCTAAGAGAGTAAGGATCATGTTGGTCTAAACTATACTCTGATTTTCCTGACAGAACTATAATCATTATTATAGATCATATTTATAAAATGCATTCATGTTGAAAAATCTCTTTATATCTGTTATCCCACTTAGTTTTATCTCAACTTGGGGATGCTATCTTTGTCCTTATTAGGAAATGAAAATTTCAGTTAGAATTAGTGAAAATAAAGATGTAATTTCTTTTTCTACTCAATTTCATGAATTTCTTGAAATTAAGAACACCTTGTCTGAGGCTAACACTTAATCAATTAGTATATAATAAGATCTTTGAGGGCAGATGATGTTTTTGCCCTTTTTTATACATCGCCAGCATTTAACAAAGGGTCTAGTAGATAGTAGGTGTTTAATAAATGCCTTTAATTGTTTGAATTGCAGTTCTAACTCATTAAGTGGAACACTGGAGGTTAATCTTTGTTTAAGAAGTTTCCTTTGCTTTTTTTTTTCCTATTGGTATAATGATAGACAATTTGGAAGTATATACCAACATCAAACATAACTCTAGATTTCTTATCCCTTATCTAACACCTACAAAAGCAAAACACTAAATGCTTTCTCATTATTTGGTTTATATCACTCTCCTTCTGTATATTCAATTCCTTTCCTCTTCTAGCCACTTAAATTAAAAATTCCAAATTTTGAGTTTCAGGGTCCTCCAGCATAGCACTTAATTCTGCTTCTTTATCTTCTTTTGCACCCCAAACTGTGGATTCCCTTCTTCCTCCCACCAGAAACTTGTTCTCCACCATCTGTTTCTTGGCTCTGAAAGTTCAGTTCTTACTTCATCACATCAGAGCCCAGGCCCTGTTCTTGGCTGTCTCCTAATCATGTTGCCGAACACGTACCCCCCTTTCTAGCATCCCTTTATAGATTGTCTTCTCCATTAGAATGTAACCTTAAGGGCAAGGACTATATCACTTTTATTTGTATCCCCAACAGGTAGCATAATATCTGTCATGTAAATTAATAAATGTTCATCCTATCTATCTATCTATCTATCTATCTATCTATCTATCTATCTATCTATCT
>NW_027187460.1:55192804-55195849 GCF_028583685.1 Petaurus breviceps papuanus | reverse complement strand
TCTGTCTGTCTGTCTGTCTGTCTGTCTGTCTGTCTGTCTGTCTGTCTGTCTGTCTGTCTGTCTATCTATCTATCTGTCTGTCTGTCTGTCTGTCTGTCTGTCTGTCTATCTGTCTGTCCTTCTATTCATCCATCCATCCATCCATCCATCCATCCATCCATCTATCTACCTACTTATCTACTGACTGATTGTTCATCAATCTATAAATCTATCAATATGTCATTTGTCTTCCTATAGTCATTTATTATCATTAGAATATCTTCCTTCTTCCTCTTTGGCCACTCTATCCAAGCCATAATCCTATATGGAAATCTTTCCTCTAGTTGAACACCATTAAAATATAACTTCCTTTTTAGTGCCTATTATCAGCTAAAATCAATTGAAGCATTGCTTTTCCCCCACATTTTCACATATTTTAATTTGCCCGTACTGTCTCCACTATTAGTTGGTAAGCTTCTTGAAGTCCTGAACCACATCAATGATTTCCTAAATAAATGTTCAAGATATCTTTCATGGAACTCTTAATATAGTGAAAAATAAAGAAACACTGAGTGATAGAATATAAATCTGAGATGCATGTGCAGATAAAACAGGAGATGTATTCATTCTGAATACTGGTAATAACTTTATTCTAATGAGCTCAAGGATACAACTCACAGTGCATGAATATAACATTAATATGACAGAGCTGGGTGCCACAGCAGATAGAGCACTGGTCCTGGAATCAAGAAGACAGGAGTTTAAAACTGAGCCTGTGTGGCTCTGGGCAAGTCACTTTGTCTCTGTCTTCATAATTTCATCATTTGTACAATAAGGATAACAACAAGCACCTATCTCCAAGGGTTATGGGGAGGATAAAATGAGTTAGTATTTCTGAAGTGCCTCACACTTAGAGTGATAGGTAAATGCTGCTTCTTCTTAATCTCCTCCTCCTTCTCCTTCTCCTCCTCCTCTTCCTCGTCTTCCTTCTCCTCCTTCTCCTCCTCCTCCTCTTCCTCATCTTCCTTCTCCTACTTCTTCTCCTCCTCCTTCTTTATTATTATTATTATTATTATTACTGTTCGTGTTACTGTTGTTTTTATTGTCCATGCATCAGTGGTACTCAGAGATAGTCTGATAAAAGTTACCCATGGTAAGATAAAGGCATCTAGGTGGCACAGATCCCCAGGTCTGTAGTCAGGAAGACCTGAGTTCAAATGTGACCTCAGATACTTGCTAGTTCTATGATCCTGGGGAAGTCACTTAATCCTGTTTGCCTCATTTTCCTCATCTGTAAAAAAAGAGCAAGGAAAAAAGGAGAAGGAAATGGCAAACTATTCCAGGATTTTTGCCACGAAAACCCCAAATTGGGTTACAAAGAGTTGGACCTGACTGTAACAACTAAACAATCACAACAAAATAGCAACATAAACATATACATATATAGTAACATATATACATACATTTATGTTATTATGGGTCACTTTTATCATACTGTCCCTGAATAATATATGTGTATACATATATGTATACCCACATGCACATATATACATATAAAAAGTATATAGAGAGAGATATGAATAATTTTCAGGAATTAATGGTATTCAGGGATATGTATATATGTGTGCATGTGTGTATACATGGTATTCAAGGATACTCTGATACAAGTAAAGCATAATAATATACATACATACATATGTATTATAACATATATAGATACATACACACATATGCATATATATTTATGTTAGTTACTATGGGTCACTTTGGTCAGACTGTTCCTGAATGTCATTAAGGCATGGAACAGACAGACAGACCGACATGTGTGTATGTCTGTATGTATACATATACATGTGCATCTCTATGTATGCAAACATGTGTATGTACACATATTGTGTGCACATATGCACACACAAACACATATACATGTGCATATTAGTGTATTATCATGCAGGTATACAGTGTGCATAATCATATATGAATATTCATGTGTTGTGTGTGTTTACACATGTTTGGTGTATATTGTGTGATGTATATGTGTGTGTTTATACACACATACTCCAAGGAAGGCACAGGGACTCCCATTGCTATTTTTACTCTTCATCTAGACATGACAATGATCTCTTCCTGACCTATTCAGCTCCCTTGGGTCCATTTGATACACATAAAAGCTGTTTACCAGGTATTCTTTGCTCTGGAAAGTCATTGCTCCTGAGGGGGGGCAAAGGGCTTCTCTGACCCTAGTGATCTTCTTACATTATCCCAGGTGGGTTGCTCATGTGTTCATGATGTCTTAACCATCTTAGTCCTTTCTTCTGTACATTATTGTAATAGATTCTGTCTCTGTTGTGGCTCTCTAAAATATTCAGGATATTAAAGCCCTGAAGGAAAAAAAAAAGCAAAAGAAAACATCTTGTTCTTTTTAGAACTCAGAGCAATACCTAAACTTTTTTTTAAAACTGGCTACAGAATAAATGCTGCCTGAATGAGTAATGATTAGAAAGCTTTTGGCACTGTATTACCATAGGTGACAGCTCGGAGGAGATAGGCAGGTAATGTTAAGAGGCAAGGATAAGAGGCTATGACATTATGTCTGGAGGGTTAAGGACTCACAGTCAAAGCTTGAACTGCTATTACTGGATCAATACTTCTCAGTTCAACACTTATCTTGACTACTGGTTAGAGGCTTTTGTAGATATGAACACTGAGAGAGCAAAATAAAACTGAAAAAAAATGATTGTTGCTGTTCACTTACATGTGGATTGCTGAAGTTATTTAGGTTTCAGATCCACAATTCCTTTTTCATGGGGCAAACTCCAGTGACCTGAAAGCAGGATAAAACCAACAAGTTATGAATTTTAGTGTGTTCTCTCTTGTCCTTTTTCCTGATTTTGCTCCAAAAGAGAGTGAACCCTCTCTCTTTTTTCACTCGGCTTTAGATTCTAACTGCATTTCTCCCAATATAATCTTCCCTTTTTAAAAACAAATATGTCCTCCCAGCGTGATTGCTCCATTTAAGGTTATGGTTCCCAGAGGGCAGTAAGTAGGAAGTTTTCTAAAACATTG
>NW_027187460.1:55165304-55187804 GCF_028583685.1 Petaurus breviceps papuanus | reverse complement strand
TACAGTATCCATCCCATGCAAATATGAATAAATACACACGTTCTAAGAAGGAAATGACACACAGCTCCTTTTGTGCAACTCATGCAGCATAAAAGAAAAACATCTGGTTTTATTTCTTCTTGAAAATGACTTTTGTGGTGATTTTTAATTTTAAAAGTTGATTAAAGCTGGTGCACTGCAAGTAATATTTACAAATACCACTCTGTTAATTAGTGACAAACAACTGGATTTTATCTCCTCCTCCTCCAAAAGCTCCCTTTTAAAGTTAAATAGAAAATTAAAATATCTACATATTAAAGTCATGATTTTTTTTAAAGACACTGTAGATCTGTGTTTTGCCAATAGACAGGAGAGAATTTTCATGATGATTCTTTCTCCCCAGGTCACAAGACTTATAGTACCAAGGACCAAATTTTGAAATAATTTGCATTCATATCTTTGAACATAAATATGTAAGCCAAATTATTGGAATCATCTGTCCTGCATTATGAATGGAAGTGACTGAGTTTTAAGCTGTGTCTGCTTGAATTAAGCATTTCTACATTGTACTGTAGACCCATAACTCCATTTCCTTGGTAACATGGTATACAAAGGTATCGTACATAGCACACCAGGAAAGTTTTTATCGGAGGCAGGCTAATGCATCCCTCCACCTCTTTTCCAACAGGTTGCTCCATAGTCCATAAGAAAAATGTCTATTTTACAGGGAACGACCCAGCCACAGTATACAATCAAAAGGATGTTAGTAAAGATGAAGAAACTGATCAAGAAAGAACTGAGAGCCAGGCCCATTGTATAAAATGAAACTGCTGAATTATAATCATAGGATTAATGAACTAGAATGAATAGCCTAGATCATCTTAGTCTACTGCCTTAATTTGCGGATGAGGAAACTGTGATTTGCAGATGTTAAGTCTTCCTCTAATTCACACAGGTGGTAAATGACAGTTCCAGGATTCAAACCCTGGACCTTACGCTCCAAATTCATTACATATTTCAATAATACAGTAAATTAGTGACCTTATTTAGTATGAGTGCTCCTCCAGAGGAACAGACCACAACTTGTCCCTGTCTTCTCATTGTGTGTGAGTCCTTTCCATATCCTACTAAAATCCTTCAGAGGAGCTCCAATTCACATACCAGGAGTTGGGGGGTGGCTTTTTCTAGCTCTGTTAACATTATAAGGATCCCAGTACAGCACACAGCTTGTCCATTGATTTTCCCTTAATCTTATTACATAACAAGACCATCTCCTCCATTATTGTGTCTCTTGGATCATCTGTCAAGTTGCTCCTTGCATATAGTCTGTCATTGGTAGTATATTTAAGCTGTCTACACCAACAAATCATTTCTGCATTGTCCTTTGGAAAATTTGATTCTTTGGATAGTGGGATTTTCCAAGATGCAAAAAGGATAGACATTGGTGAAAGAATATTGGTGTTAAAAAGATTCAATTTTGTTTGATTAGAGTGGACAATGAACTGTCCCTACCATTGAACTGGAGAATGAGAACAGAATAGATTACAGCTCATAAATTATACAGTGCTTTTAGAAACCATTCAAATACAGTACAGAGACAGCTAGGTGGCACAATGCGTAGAGTGCCAAGCTTGGAGTCAGAAAGACTTCTCTTCCTGAGTTCAAATCTGACTTCAGACACTTAGATGTTAACTGTGTGACTCCGAGCAACTCACTTAACCTTGTTTGCTCCAGTTTCCTCATCTGTAAAAGGAGCTGGGGAAGGAAATGGCAAACCCCTCTGATATCTTTGCCAAGAAAACTCCAAAAGGGATCATGAAGAGTCAGACATGACTAAAAAAACAAAAACAAATCCAGTATGAATGTTATTTTAAAATTTAAATGTTTCTTTACCTACAAAACCATATATAATTTCCATAAAAATCTAGATCTAGATATCTTTCCACTGCCCCATGCTCTAACATCTTCATGGCCTAATAGTTTTAACATACTCTCTGCAATGACAATGCATCAGCTAATCAACATGTATTTATTAAGTGCCTGCTATCTGCCCGGCACCATGCCAGGTTTTGGGAATACCAGCCCTTACTCAGTTTTTTAGGCATTGTGATGAAGGAGACAAAAAGGAGATAAATACAGATACATGTACATACACACATATGTTCATAGAATCATATACACATACAATCATATATGCATACGTAGTGTAAGTAGCATAAATATAAAGAGAATAAATAGAAATAAATGCAAAATAATTTAAATACAAAGGAGTTTGAAGGGAAGGGCACCAGCAGTCAAAGGGATCAGAAAAGTCTTCATGTGGTACTTCTAAAGGAGGTGGTGTTTGTTTTGCGGTTGCTGTTGTTATTTTGGACAAATTCTTCAACCTATCTCTATTCCTATCTCTCTAACTAAAAAATGGTGTGAATTGCCAATTCAATTCAACACACTTTTATTGAATTCTCACAATGTTTAGGGCATTGTCCTAGGAGCTAGAGCACTAAAAAATGAAAAAAAAAATGGTCTCTGTATCCAGAAAATTCACAACACACCAAAGCTTAGCACAAAAGTTAAACCATGTACATAGGAAACACAAAATAGAATGTGCTAAGTATTATGGGAAAGTGTGCAATGTTATGGGAACAGAGAGAGAGTTCCATTGCTTAGGATGAAGAGGATTAAAAACTTCATGGGCCCAAGTCTTAAAATGTGGCTAGGATTTCAGCAGGTATGGGTACAGGGGATAGGACATATCAGCTCAAAAGAAGGGAGAACAATAGCAAAGGCATGGAAGTGAACAATTTTGTGTATATTTAGAAAATATCAGGGGAAGGAAGGAAGGGAAAGTCACTTAAATAGCACCTACTGTATACCAGACATGCTAAGCTCTTTACAAATATTACCTCATTTGATCCTCATAACAGTCCTACAAGATAGGTGCTATAATTATTCCCATTTTATAGTTGAGGAAACTGAGACAAAGAGAAATTAAAGAAGGTGACACAGCTAGTATCTGAGGGCAGATTTGAAATAAAGTCTTCCTGACTCTATGCCCAACACTCAATCCACCATAACACCGAGCTGTCTCTGCTAGCTTACTGAAACAAGTATTTTAGGATGGGTAGGGTACATCATCTATGAGTTGTGGGAGAGTAAACTATAAAGAAAAGGGATTGGGGCCAGAGCATGGAGGGTCTTGAGTGCCAAGCTAAGTAATGTGGACTTTCTTCTGTAATCAAAAGCAAAAAACAGTTCTTGCTTTCAAGGAACTCACAGTCTAACGAGGGAGACACTCTATAAACAACTACACACAGACGAGCTATATAGATATACGTATCAGTATAGGTATATTGACAACTGACTAGCTAGCTAGATACATAGATAGATAGATAAATAAATACATAGATAGATGATAAATTAGAGGTAGTCTGAGGGCAATGACAATAAGATTAAGGAAAGATAAAATATAATTACACATGTGATAAGATTTAAAGTGGTACAAAGTGCTATGAGAAAACTGTATGGTTCATTTTGAATATAGTATCAGAATTAGAATGATCTTTAGAAAACATTAGTCCAACCCCCTCATTTTACAAATAGCAAAACTAAGACTCAAGAGACACAATATATTTTGTCCAAGATTGCACAGGTAATAAGTATCAGAGTAAGGATTTAAACATGTTGGTCCTTTTACATACAAACCAGCTTTGTTTCCTCTATGTTCCTCATGTTCAACTTGAATTGTTTGTGGATCATCTGATTAGAAATATGTGAGAAGTGCATGTTTGTATCTCAGGAGTCACACCCAGGTTAGAAATAGAAATTGAGAAATCATCTATATAGAAGTCCTGGTCAAAGCCTTTGTGAATAAACTTGCCAAGGGATAAATGGCGTGTGTGTGTGTATGTGTGTGTATGTGTAGGAATCTATATATACATATATGTATATGCTCATTATATTATGTAATATTATATTCAATATAGTCATATTGTATAGGTTCACATATAATATTCTCTATATAACATGTTAATACTTATTTATAATACACTATTATAATTATAATATATTTATGCATTTATGCATTATATGACATGTAAATAAATGTGTATAATATCTACACATATATGAGAGAGTGAGAAAGTGAGAGAAAGAGGATAGATGACCAAGGATGAAGTTTTAGTAAATATCTACATTTAGGGGCATGAGAAGAGGAAAAACAGCCAAGAGAGCAGATAGAAGAAAGTGTCAGAGGTTCAAAAGGAAGCATAATATGGAAGTTGAGAGGCAAAGAATTTTAGGAACAAGAGGATGGTCATTAGTGACAAAAGTTACAGAGATGAAGGAGGAAGAAAGAGGAATGTTGAAAAAGGAACTTTGGATTTTGTAATTAGGAGGTTCGTTTCACTTTTGAGAATGTTATTTTTTGACAAAATAAAATAAGTAGAAGCAAGATATCCAGGGTTAAGAAATGATTCGAACTTTTTCCCATTACCTATAACCTATCAATCAATTAGTTGCTGGGTCTTATAGATTCTAAATCCCAGATATGTCTTACATCCATTCCTTACTTTCCACTTCCACTGCAACCATCCTAATGTAAGCCCTCTTTACTTCTCACTTGAACTATTGTGATAACACTTACTAAGTTGCCTTTCTGCCCGCAGTCAATCTTCTCCACAATCCATCCCTCAAAGGGCTGCACAAGTCATTTTCCTAATGCACAGATCTGACTGTAATCACTCTACTTCAAAACCTTAATTTGAATCCCATTGTCTTACAAATAAATTAAAAATTCTTGATCTTGTCATTCAAGGCTTTTCACAATGTCAACAAATCTATTTTGTTGTCTTCTTTATGTTCCAGACAAGCTGGGCTTCTCTTTGCTCTGTATTCTTGCCCTGCCCTTTAGTTCAGAAAATCAGTGCAATGTAATGGGAGGGGGTCTCAACCTGAAGTTAGAAGACTTGGTTTGAGCTCTGGTAGTAGTGGCATTTACTACCTGTGTGTTGTTTGACAAGACAGTTAACCTTTCTTAGATTAGGTTTCCTTATCTGTAAAATCATGCTAAAAGTACTGTTTTCCTCACAGAGTTGTCATAAAGAAAGCGTTTTTAAAAATATTTTTAAGCACTATATAAACATGAATAATTGTTCTTAGGCCATCCCCAAGGTACTGAAGGAGATGCTTGGAAGGACAGTGCTTGCTTTCCACAAATGGGGAAAAATGTACCCCATTACTTTTTATATCTTGTATATGCTTATTTATATGGTATCTCCTCCAATATATTGTGACAACTTTGAGGATAGGGACTACTTTTTGCCTTTTCTGACATGTACTTATCACTATTCCAGGCATTAATAAATACTTCCTGACTGACTGATATAGAAAAGAGGAGGTTATAGTCAGAAAGAAAAAAATTTAATTTCTAGATCTTGTCCTGGAAAACATATTTCCTTACAAAAGTACTGTATGAATTGGCTAATCCATGTTTGAAAGAGTAATATGTCATTACAAATCATTATTTTTATGAACATCCAAAACATTCCTGAAATTATCAATAAAGCATCACTCCAAATATCACCATAATAAATTGTTTTAATCATTACTGTTCAAACCAATTAATTAATGCTTCAAAGAATGTGGAGTCTGGCAATCACAAATACAGGTGTCGATCTCCATACATATTTTTTTCATACTGTATTACTCTTCAACATGTCTTTTTAGTAAATTATCTAAATTTGTTCCACCATGTTCTTTTACTATTTCATGGAAACCAGTGTAACACTTAGACTCCTACTTCCTTTTCCAGTTATGTATCACCTTTGATGAGATTCTTATATGCCACTTTTTAATCCCATTGTTGATTTGCTGTAGCCCATTTAGATTCATCATTCATTTTTCCATTGTCACTTTAGACAGACACTAGGGTAATTAGTTCATGATGATACTTCATGATTTTAAGCTATTAAAGCAAAATTAATGTTAAAAGAGATGAACTTTTATGGTAGCAAACCATAGCTGAATTGTAACCACTAGTTCTTTCTATATTTTTTATATAATACTAATTTTTTTAGTTGTTATATCTACTTATCCATGGACCATGGTTTGAAATTGAGGGAAAGCTAGAGAAGAGACAGAGACAGAAATAGAGACAGAGAGAGACAGAGATAGAGAGAGACAGAGAGAGAGAATACAAAAGAAGAAGAGGGAGAAATGGAGGGGGGACCTGTGGTTATGAAATGTTCACCTAAAGTAGTTAGGGAGTGGTGGTCTGACTGTTCTAGGAAAAATTTGAGGAGGAAGAAAATGCTTTTCAGCTGGAGGGAGAGAGGTTTGGGAGGGAAAACAGGTAAAGCAGCACCGGAACTGTTGAATCTTGAAGGAGGAGAGGATTCTGAAAGGTGGACATGACAAAGGGGTACATTTTAGGCAGCAGCATTGCCTGTGCAAATGAGGAGAGATGGGAGATAGCATACTCACTTCAGAGGATAGTTAATAGTCCTGTTCATTTGGAACAGATGATGAAAATAGGGAAGTAATGTGAAAGAAAATTAGAAAAGCAGGTTCAAGATAATTTATATGAACTTTATATGTTCAGCTCTGGAGTTTGTGTTTCATCCTATATGAAATGGGGGGCTCCTATATATTTTGAATAAGAGTGATGTAAAGTTGTACCTTGGGAAGACTATTTTGGCAACTGAAGGAAGTGCAGATTGGAGAGAGGGGAAACGGAAGGTAGAGAGAACAATTTAGAGCAGGGCTTCTTATTCTGAGGTCGATGAACTTATTTTGAAAAATTAAAAAAATATGTTTTGGTAACCATATCATTATAATTGGTTTCCTTTGTAATCCTATGTGTTTTATTTTATGCATTTGAAAACATTATTTGGAGAAGAAGTTCCATAGCCTTTACAAGATTGTCCAAGGGGTCCATGACCCACACCAGAAAGCTTAAGAACTATTGATTTAGAGGCAAGAAATAATACCATGTGAGTAAGTAAAAGGGAAGAAAGGACTGATTGGCAGTTTAGGAGTAGTAGAAATGGGGCTAAAACTCAGGCCTCCTGATACCTAAACCTGTGCTTTTCAAAACTCAGTGTACTATGATGCTTTTACCTTCATAGCTCGATTCAAAAAATAGAAGGAAAGTTGAATTTATCAGTGAAAATTTGAGATGTTGATGTTACATCTCTTGGCCCAATATTTTATCTTGTTTTTAATTAAAGAAAAAAAGCTTGAGAAATTTGATGGAGATTCACAGGAGGCCTTTGAGAAACCAAAGCAGATGTTACTGACTACACATCATAAATCTCATTACTCATATGAGAGCCCTTTAAGCCCTCACTTAGAGCTTATTTTTTCTATTTGTATATTTATTAATAGTTTTTGTTTTCTGCTTTCCTAGTCCACAACAGATTAGATGACATAAATTGGGCCAGAGGTTGGGAAGAGAAAGGAAAAAAGACAAGACTCTAAGAGTTAAGGACATTGGCCATAATGAGAAGTGGCAATTGATATCCTTACAGCAGAAAGAGAGACCAAAAATATACAGTGCAGACAGAGGAGCCAAAACATCAGGGCCAGTTTTAGTCCAGGTACAAATACCTTTTTGCATCACTGAAAGCCCTGAGAGGATTAGGAAGGTGGTACAACAAAACAAACGGCCTCAGAGAACCTACATTCTTACATTATATCAGGGGAGACAACATGATTATAAATAAATATTTGTAAAATAAATAAAATCTTATTTTGGGAGGAGAGGCCGCAGTAGGTGGGGGTACTAGGAAAGGTTTCATGGAGGTGGTGATACTTGAGCTAGGTTTTAAAGGAAATGAGGGATTCTAAGCAAAGGTATCTCAGGCGTCTTGCCTCTGCAAAAGTATGGAATTGGACATATGGTGTAAGGAACAAGAAGATTTTGATTGGTCTGTAGAGTGCAGACATTGATAGTTTATATAAAGCCTGAAAAGTTAGGTTGAGACCATTTTGTGAAGGTCATTGAATGTCAAACTGGGCATTTTATATTTGATCCCAGAGGCAATAGGGAAGCAGAGTTTATTGAGCAGGGGAAGGATATGGTCTGACCTTCAGGAAAATCACTTTGCAGCTATATAGAGTAAGAACCTAAAGGGGGAACAATTAGGAGGCATTTGTAATTGTTCTGGCAAGGCATGATGAAGATCTGAGCTAGAGTGAGGGCAGCATAATCGGAGAGTATTCACTTCAGGGTCAGATATCCCTCTGGCAGGCAAGCATTTATTAGGAAAGAAGGACTTAAATAATCATTTATTAAGTACCTACTACATCCTAGGTACTATTAGGTGCTTGGCAGATATCTCACTTAATACTCAAACAACCCTAGGAGATGATAATAATAGTACTAACAATAAACTACAACATTTATATAGTCCTGGCTATGTACCAGACACTGTGCTAAATGCTTTACAGTTATTTGATTTAATCCTCACAGCAACCCTGTGTGCCAGGTGCTATTATCCCCATTTTATAGGTGAGAAAACTGAGACAAACAGAAGTTAAATGATCTACCCTGGAATATATGTCTAGTAAGTGTCTGAGTTGAAATTTGATCTCAGGTCTTTCTGGTTCCAGGCCTGATCTTCTTTCTACTGTACCACTCAGTACCTTCTATTGACTAATTATTAAGCCTTACTGTGCAATAGATAGTCACTGGGGATGCAAATACAAGTGAAAAGAAAGATGGTTCCTATCCTCAGAGAGCTTACATTCTAATAGAGGAAGACAAGTCATAAAAGGGAGATGAAAAGGGTGAAAGGGAGAAAGTGCCCACACTTGGTGGCAAAGGCTGAATTGTGGTGAAGGCCAGAGAGTCAGCAGCATAGCTCAGAGGGGAATGATGTATGGGTGGCCTGGGCACATCTCCAAAAGAAAGGCCTGTGGAAGGAACTCAACAATGGAAGAAAAAGGGTGTTAACATGGCAGAAGGATCTTCCAGGGTAAAAAATTGTCCGACACTGAGGGAATCTCCAGACAACTGAGTCATGGTGGCACAGCCAGGAGGGGAGTGCAGAGAGAGCCATCACAGAGTTATTCTTATCACAAAACCAAATGAGTTAAGGGAAAAATCAAAATTTATGAACGTGGGGTCTTAGATTGGTCAGGAAGCAACAAGAGCCAAAGAATTTAATGAAGGAGACAACAAAAGGAGGTCAAATTTCTGAAATAAGATTTTGTATGATGGAGAGAGGAGAGTTTGGAAGCGCAGTACAGTCTATTAATGAGGGTTCTTCTTGAATGCTCAGATACATCAAAAAGTTTAAATTATTTTCAAAATCATTTTTGAAGTATGTGATGCATCAAAAGGTACATTCACAAATGGTTAAAGAAAAGTTCTTTTTGGTGCTTACAATGGTGTCTCCATTATCTGAAACTTCAACTTTATATGAAATAGCTCATTGTCCAATAATGATAGAAAATAAAGTGTTACAATAGCATTTTTTTTGCTTAAATCTAAGTATACTAAAAGCTTTATTTTTTCCTAAAAATACTTAAATAAATTTGTTCTTTAACATTTTTCAATCATTTAAACTTCTCTGTCATTAATTTTAAAAGTTCTCCTTATGTGATAGATTTAAGCTTGAAGAAAAGCAAAAATTCATTGGGTCTAATTCAATTTTATAGATGAGGAAACTGAGATTGATAATAAAGAAATAACTAATAAATAGAAGAGTGAGGATTTGAACTCAGACCTTTTGACTCCAAATTCAACCCTTATTTACCATGTTGCCTCTTCTTTCTTAGTACTGATTAGTTTTCCCAGTATTTCAGTATTTCTACTAAAGTACTTGTAACATTAATATTCTACGTCCAGAGGAAGAACATACAAATAAGTGGGTGATAATTTCTTAACAGCAATACCTAACTTAACTTCAATCTTTTCCAAATAAATATTTGGTTTGGAAATGAACTCTTCTGACTTCATTACTTGCTTGGAGAAGTGGTGAGAGAAGTTTCCAGCTACCTGATGAGCCCCTTTAATATTATGGGACATACAAAAAAGTTGTAAAGGGAAGGTATTTAAGATGTATTATTGCAATCAGAGGTGTGTGACAAGTTCAGATCTAAATATTTCTCAATGAGATTTTCAGATGTTGTTTAGCCATTTTAAGTCATGCCTGACCTTCATGACCCCATTTGGGATTTTCTTGGCAAAGATACTGAGTGGTTTGCCACTTCCTTTTCCAGCTCATTTTACAGATGAAGAAACTGAGGCAAAAGGGCTAAGTGACTTGCCCAGAGTCTCACAACTATTATATTTTATAGGAAGAACTCTTTCTGGCTTCAGGGCCAGTCAGTTCTATGTTGCATAGCCTTTCCCATTCTAATAAATGTAGAAAACATATATTAGGAGGATTCCATTTTAGAGCGCCTGGAAAAGCCTAGGTTATCCTTCTCTCATCATGAGCAAGCAACTCATACTCGCCCACGTTGGAGTCCTCTACCCCGTTTAGTTCTTTATTTGTTATGTGTTATAGACTACTCATGTCCACTAGGTTCCCCTCTATTACCCACTGAGTTATACTTATTTTATTTTGTTGTCCCATGACTCACAACTGTACAACAGTACCAGGATAGAATAATGGTATTGAAAGGATGGGCATTTGGAAAGTGATTTTATTCAAAATAAAAGGAATTGTATTTTATCTATCAAGAGATAGTTTGACAGTGAGATAGAATAATAATGGAATCTAGTTTCTGCAATATGACATAAAAACATAACTAATTTAGACATATAAATATTAAAATAAGTGTCAGAGTTTAGAAAGCAAGTTCCCAAAGTCATTTTTAGCAACCTAAAATATCCTAGGCACAAACATTCCAGACCAAAGCATAATGAAACGAATCTGTGCACAGAAGACAACTGGCTTTTTTTATTTACATTTTTATATTCCAGGAAGCATACTAAAATAGTTGAAAACTTGGCTGCCTAGGGCCTTTGTCAAAACAAATTGCAAAGGGCTTTTAGTTTGCATGAAATTACTCCTTAATGGAGTGCACCGTGTGTCTGTGATTCGTAGAGTTCAATATTTATTATTGCTACTCCCTTATGAGGGGATGGGCATCATGACTGACAGTCTCACTGTCAGTAAATTATAGCCTCCACCATAAAGAAAGAACAAATATAATACCTTGCCTTCCTCAAGCTCACAGGTTCTCTCTCTGTCTGTCTCTGTCTGTCTCTGTCTCTCTCTGTCTCTCTGTCTCTCTGTCTTTTTGTCTGTCTGTCTATCTCTCTCTCTGTCTCTCTCTGTCTCTGTCTCCATTATCCACAGGACAATTTTTCTCCTTCACCACTGGTTTGTGTGTTCATAGATTTCTTTTTCTATACTTGGTCCTGGTTCAAAAGGACATTTTTCCCTTAAGGAAAAGAGAGGTGTTTCTTAAGTTATTGATAAGAGAGCGTGTATATTTTACCTCTTAAAAATCTGGTTTTGATCATTTCTGAGTCTAAAAGAATAAACAGCAAGCCCTAAAATGTTTTGAATATCTGTATATATAGTAGATATATGAATAAAAATAGTTATATAGTACTGTGTATGAAATATTATGTTCGCTCAATGATAAGGCACTCAGAAATGTATCGATCTCACCTACCCACTATCTTTGCCACTCTAACTATCTCAATGTACAAGTAAAAATAGGGGAGAGTCCTTATACAGAATTACTAGGTGCTGAATCTGTGATTTCCTTGATAGAGGGTACTCCAAGATGAGCAAACTTCCTTGACCATTACAGGCCAGTACCTTTTCTACAATGTATAGTCCAAGAGTCCTATAGAGTCCTGAGAGGTCAATTTTTTGTCCAGGATTACACAGCCACAAATGTCAAAGTAAAGACTTGAACTCAATCTCTTTTTTTGCTCTGAATAATGGCCTTCTATGCCATGCCAAGGGAGAGAGATTTTTATAAATACTGCTTGACCATTTTTCCGTTGATAAAAGAAAATCACCTTTCCTATCCATAGTCTGACATAGCTATAGGATCTAGGAGCTATGAAGAATTGGCAACAATTGAACCACCTCCATCCCTGTCAGTTCTCTAGCTTGAATCATCACCACACATATCCACATAACTTGGACTGACTTCAGTTTTTTTGCTTGATGTTGCTTGGCGAAGAAAGGCCTAACATGTAGGGTTACTCACCCAAGTCTCCTGGGCCAGACACCAGAGTGTTACATGAGTCACTTCTCAGATACCTAGGGAGAAACAGTATTCTCTTAAGTTGTTTATACTCCTCAGAGAAAGCAATTTCATAAGATACTATTTTTACCATAAATGTGCATGAATACCATCTGTGTATGAATATCCTTTAAAATACATATGAGAATATGTGCTGTAACCATACCTTCTCATAGAGCATACTTATAGGTGTTTTATGGAAACCTATTTAAACAGCCAATAAAAACAACAGTTACCAGTGTTCCCTTTGCCTTCTCCTGCAGTAATAGCTCTTGGAGTGATGCGTTCAGAAGGCTAGTCCATCAGAGTATGATGTCATTTACTATAGCACCTGCTGCTATTTCAGACAAATAGAGATTGCTTGGTAGAAAGAGGAGGAGGAGGAAGGGGAAGAGGAGTAAGAGGAAGAGAAGGAAAAGAAAAAGGAGGATAATGATCTACAATTGACAAATCAACACTGGATTCTTTGTTGGTTTCCAATAACACTCTCCTCCATGCAAATGACATTTGCCCTCATGTCTTTATAAACTATCAAGTTAGCTATTTGAAAATAGTAACTCTTGAAGAAAAAAAAAGTGAAAGGAATGGATCCAAAGAATCTTCTTTCCAACATTTATAGTTTCTGGATTAATTATTGTTGATATTGTTTCTGAAGGGTTTTTACTTCCTGTTGGTCAGGCTATAGAACTTCCAACAGCTGCCTTCTGTGGCCATTTGTATACCACTTAATGCATCTTTCAGGTACAGAGGTCAGTGGTCATAGAATGATGCAATGTCCAAGTGTCTAGAGACTAAAGACCTTTTTCAAGAAAATACACACTAGCTGCTATCATTTAAATTTCCATGATCAGCAACATATTCAGGTTAGGATTTCTTAGTCCAAGAAATGACAGTGAAGAAATGTGATATATGTTGAATTGTTGTTTTAGTTTTAATGACCACATTTAAGACTCCTAACACTGTTCTGAAGGAAAACTTTTAAAATGGCAGAGTTTATTCATTAGTTCAACAAACATTTATAAAGTGATTGGTGGTTTGGATTACTGGAAAAGATATTGGACTGGGATTCAGAAAATCAAATAACCAACCCCAGCTTTGCCAACACAGAGGCAGCATGACTTAATGAATGACTACTAAAATTGGAATCAGAAAGACCTAGGTTTAAAACTCACCTCTGATGTTTGCAAACTATATGACCACCACCAAATCATTCAACATTTCTGAGACTTAGTTTGCTCGCCTACAAATGGGGATAATAAAAATGTCGTACCTACTTCACAGGATTGTTATGGAGGTCAAAATGAGATCATCAATACAAGATGTCCTCAAAGTCACAGCACAGTTTTAAGCTTCAATAGATAACTTAAGCTTTAAAAGCTTACAATAGAACTGTGACTTTGGGGCTTTAGTAGCTTAAGACAGCTCATGTTTGTCATTATTCTTATTCTTATTATTATCATTTCACTGGGTTGTGAAGTAAACATTTTACAAATTGTTGAACAATATACATGAGAGCTAATTTCTTATGTATCTGGATATCAGGATAAATCATATTTGACCCTTCTGCACAAGGGGTTTACATAAATACAGTATTTTGAATAGCTCTAAGAGCTTCTTGACAATGAGAGCTGTTCAAAAAGTAAAAAGGGCCACCCTGAGTGGTGATAGGTTGTCTCTTCTGTTAAATGATCACTTGTCGGTTGGGTATGTTGTCTATCTAGTTCTTGTTCAGATATCAGGTCAACTAGATGTTCTCAGAGTACCTTTCCAAATAAGCTATTTGATGATTTCATAAAATTAGAATGTCAAAAAAAAGTACAATGAGCTGTTAGAGCAGAAGTGGTGGTGGGGGTAGGGGTTTTAGCTGCAGCCTGAGTAGTCTCAAGTAGAATGTAGATCTAAGAAATTCTTTGGTGAATTTGCTCACAGCAAATTCTCCATTTGGTTCCAGACCCCAAGTTGTTCCTCCAGAAGAAGGGTTCAGGACCTGAATTCTTCAGAGAGCTTCCAATGCAGAAAATAAATTAATACTTAGAATAACTTTTTTTTTCTCCTTGTTTTTTTCATCTTTTTTTTTAGTCTAGAGACAAGGTGGATTGTAATGGTTTTAACTAATTAAAGATGCAGCCTAATGCACACATTTTTTCAGTACTAATAAAAACTTTGTGTTATCATGTCTGTTTTTAAGAATGAAGACATTTCCTTAATGCACTTCACTGCTTCCCACTGCCTGTTTCATTCAGACTTAGCTTTTGATAATAACATTTCCAAATAATAAAAAAAAAATGTATTTAAACTCCAACTTTCCAAAACAGTTAGCCATAAGGTTAAGTGTGACAGCACTTGACCTAAGAGTAAGTTAGCCTCTTTTTAATAAGAGCGAGGTGTAAAGAATAAAGACAGCATTTTTCTCCTTCCCTTTTTTAAGGAAGCCACATGTAATGTTCTCTGAGTTAAGTTTTACCATTCATAATGAATGCAGTCTCGCCATTCAAATGCGACCATAAGTACACAGAAGATAAGAATTTAATTAAATGTAGATTAAAACCAAACAGGAAAACACACTGGCTGATAATTTTATCCCATCCTCTGGCCATATTTTTTATACTTCCTTCTTGTTCTTCTTTGGGCTATAGCTTATCAACATGCCGATAGTACCATAACTCATTACATCTGATGGTACAGCTCAAATGTGCAGCCTTAGTGCTTGCATTTCCAGGGCACTTAAAATGCAAAGCATGTAAATGTCTATGTTAAATATACTGGTGTGGCAATACTTGTGTAAAGGATTGGATTTTTGAGCAAATCCTTAATTTCACATTATGCATCAACATTGAATAGTCATAAATGGGGTGTTTGGGGTGTATTTTTTTAATGGATTCAAGCTCATCCTTAATAGAAATAGATTTGGTTTCCATGAGTCTCACTTCATCAGTTGCATGTAATCTCTAATCAGTGGGGAAAAAAAGAGAATTAGCACATAGATGTTGTATTTAATATTTCAGGGTTAGAGTTAAGAGAATCCTATGAGTGACTTCTCACCGGCTTCCTTAGTGTGCTTAAAAGTGACTCAAGCATGGTGCATTGGCAGCAGTAAATCATTTAAGTAAGTGATATTTTGCATAGGGGACCACAGAGAAGTCCTTCAGCCATATTTTTGAGCTATGTACCTTTTAAAACTCATATGATAACATCCCCAACTTACCTGCTGCAATTTGAGCTCTTGCTTGCAAATGCAAAAGATGGCAAGAAGTATTTCAGAAACAGACTATTTCCTTAAGGATAGACAACTATTTCTGGAAGAATATATGAGCTTTCATGTCATGATTTTATACTGACTTGATTTAATTTTTTTTTCTGAATAGACTACTCTGTATTTCTTAGGCAGGTGTTGAGTGGTTTAAAATAAGTCTGTTCATTGTGAGAAAGGCACCAGACTACACTCAGTAATTTTGAGATCAAAATAGAAGAGACAGCAGTGGTTTTGTTAATTAAATATTATGCTAAGGTTTAGAATGTCAATGTATTCTTTAATATGCAATCTTGATTTATTAAGAACTATTAAAGCATAACTGAATCATTTATGGGCCTGTACTCTCTTGTATTTATAACCAAGACCCTTAAGAAGTGTAACATCCTTTTTCTTTTGTAGCAAACATAAAATGTTGGGGGGTTTTCTGAGTATCTTGAAAGGTAAATTGGTTGTTGCTTCATCTCATTCTTGCCTGGCAGAGGGTTCACCTCATTCTAATGAATGGGGCTTTTCCAATTACAAGACTCATGAAAAAAATGATTTAGGTTTCTGATTCTTTGAAGTCATTTTGAGGGTCTTGATGGTTTTAAGTACTGTACTGGCAGCACACCTTCATCTGCTTTAGTAGTCATGTGAGCACTTTGCACTTACAGTGATACAATATGATGCACTGATATAGCAACGGAGCTAGATTTGGGGACTGAGTCAAAAGGATTAATTCAATTTCAAAGACACTAAAAATTTCATCATCTAAGGAAGTGATTTTTAATGGCAGGAACATATATTTTCTTTCTCATTAAATTACAGTGAAAAAATTAAAGGCAGAACTCAGTATGTGCACTCATGTGCTGGACACCAGCATGTCTGAAAATGTACTGGTCTTATCCAGAACCTTGGAAACATTATTTTGACAACAACCTTTTTCTCCATTCATTCAGGATCCTTTAGTCTATTTCCCTAATAGGAATTCATTCCAATGACAAGATTGGGATGACATAAAGAAAATTTGGCAAAAGTAGACCTCAGAATGGAGATATTAGAGAACTAAGCTACTATGGCTGTAAGAAATACAATAAAATATTTTTTAACTGAAAATTTAAAAAAAAGATACAAGAAAGGGACTGTCCAGAGAGTTCGCATTTATATCAATATCTAGAAAAGTTAGATTCCTAATATCATGATATTCCAAGAAGATGAGGATTGGACCCAGAGTCAGGAAGACCTGAGTTCAAATCTAATCTCAGATAATTTATTTATTTTAAATCTGGGCAAGTTACTTGACTTCTGTTGGCTTCATTTTCCCCATAATCTTCCCCATAAGAGCACCTAAGTTCCAAGCTTGTTGTGAGGATAAAACAAAATAATATTTATAAATTATTGGCAAAATTTATAGTGCTTTATTCTCTAGTTATCATCATGAACATCATTATCATCATTGTTGTCGTTATACCAGAAACAATTCCCTGACAAACTCAACATCCTAGAATATAACTTTGAGGGCAGAAAAATATTTCTTTAAACAATAATCTCAATAAACAAAAGTGTTTTGTTTCAAAAAACTATATTAAAAATACTACTATTGCTTCTGCTACTATTAATATTACCCTGGACAGGTTATTGAACCTCTCTCTGCCTCAGTTTCTTCAGCTGTAAAATGAAAGAATAGAGAGGCCTCAATATCATTTTGAGTTTTATATCTATGATTCTCTGACACTGCTTCATATACCAATAATCAAAACTCAGATTTACATTGTAGTTTAAGTCCTTCCGATGCTTTGCACACATCTCATTTGATTTTCACAACCTTCTGACATATGATAATTCTCATTTTAAAATAATCTAGGCAGAAGGTCAGTGAGAACAATGCTTGGCCAAGAGTGTGTGAGAAAAGGAGATATCCTGAAAGGTTCTCCAGATGCATTATATAATTCTTTAAAGTGAACATATATAATATTTGAGGGAGAGAGACCATTTCCATTCTCATTGGGAGAAATGAATGTGCATCAATTTCACATGGATCACAGTAATTTGTCACTAATAGATTAATGGGTATAGTAGCCAAATTTTTTAATTTAGTACGTGTTTAGTTTCCATTTCAGTTAAATTTTTTGTGCCTTTACCATATGTACTGAAATTACTTCCTTGTGTTTTTTTTTTTCCTAAAAGCAGATGTTTGGTAATGCACTGAGTAGGAAAATTCCATGTGGGGCAAATAGTATGACTAACTATGGGCACCTGCTTTTTAAAAATCAGGCTTATTATTCTGAAAAAAAATTAAAACTTTGAATATGAGGTCACTGTAAAAATATTGAGAACATGAGTAGAGCTGAGAATGTTTTCTGTATCTGATTTCGAATTCGGCATGATTTCTTGAAAAGCTACAGAGATTAGGGCTCATGCCTTGTATAAAATACCAAATAGATATGCATGTTGCCTTGACGTAAGCTGATGATGTGAGTCCTGCAACTATGTATGAAATGATTTTGTCAGAAGTTCATTGGTCAGTGGAGTGGTGCTGAAAGTTGTTTGACAGGAGAGCATCACTGGCTACAAAAAAGAGACTGCTTTTACTAAGAGGGAACTAAGTCCATCCCAGACAGCTTGGCCATTCTAAAGATGAGTGTCAGAAATTCAGCTGGGGTTTTATAGAATGGAGAAAGTGCAATTTCGCAATGAATAGTAACCCCAGGGCAAAGCTCCTGGTTAAGGAGATTTCTGTTTTCTAATAGATATTAACATTATATCCAGAGGTGCTTATGTTAGCGTCAGACTTTTTTTAGTAATTGAATTATCAATTCAGAAGGAGTAGTTTTAATTGTGCCACAGGCTAAATAGTCTACTTATATTTGTTTTCTTCAAAATATTTTTGATGCAAAACAGAAGTCAATAATGGTGAAAGACATGACAAAAATAGGCTCCAACTATTAACAATCTCACGATGCAACTAGTACACTTTTAATACCAGTATTACTTCCCAGAAGTGCAAACCTAATCCATTTGTACTTTTATAAATTCTATTATGGTTTTCACAAGGAGGGACAAGATTGATGACAAGTCTGGGGAGTGGAAAATATGTATGTAAACATACATATGTGTGTATGTTTATATATTTATATATATGAAGGATTATGTTTATATATTTGTACATATGTTTGATAATATGCACTTCCAAAATGAAATGAAAAGAGAGATTGGAGGCTAGTAAAGGAATTAAAATATTCCTGTTAATGGGTAAGTAATGTCCCTTCTATGTCAGTGACAGAAGTGAGACTGTAGCAAATGCACATTACAGCATTAAACAATAGCATAGTCTTCCTGGGAAAACTGACGTGACAGGTGTAACCACTGATGCTTCAAGCACATACTCTGACCTAAAGACTTACAATCTGCTACAGCCTTTAGAGCACGTACTGTGGAGGCAAAATTAGGGCTGAGAAGAGGGGGACAGGCAATCACAGCAAAGGGACTCCCACATACTTTCCACAAAATTTGCTTCTCAGTTTCTTATGGAGATAGCATATTAAAAATAAAATGGAAATGAGCCCCTCCCTGCTTTCTAGCCTCCTCGTCTCATTTTCCTAAGTACAAAAGGAGGTTTATGGGCACTAGAAGCTATTTTTATGTCCCCTTTTTAATAGATGAGACTGTTGCATTTGAGCTTAGTCTTTTGCTAAGTGGCCCTTACGGTTAATTTTGAAATTCGGTGCTTGCCGTATTCGCCTTTCAATTAGCTTTGCCCTAACGATCAATGCCCCCTGGATCCTGGAATTATGCAAAAGACGAAAATAAAACTACTTTCCATTGAATCCATATTTTTGTAATATATTAGTTATTATATTTTGTAGCTCTCTAAAGAGCTTTACTTCTGGCCTAGTTTTGCTTCTACTTCCAATTTTGTTTAATTTTGACTAAATATAAGACACATTTTTAACATTACATCCCACTCAAGATTTTACTCTTTTTTTTTCTCTCATTTCAGTGACCATTATTTGAATCATAAAAAAGCACATGACAGCATTTGTAATGCCTGGCTTATGTGACAGTTTTTGAACTTTAATATTTTTCACTGTAATGTGCTGGCTTAGCAGCCCTATAAAAGAGACATATTGTTTGTAATGTATCTTATCCTCAACAAATGATGCAATTCGCGGGTTTATGCAATGGCAGTAGTTTTCCAAATTTGTGATTCTTCTGTGTTCTGTTGTCAAAAACAGTTGTACATCTGCTCAGCACAGACTTCCAGAGACTATGAACTTTAATTGAGGAAAAATAACGAGGGTTCAGGGATCACTGATAACAGAGTCGGTGACAAAGGCAGGTGCCCTCTCGCCAGATCAATGGATTATATATTCCTTTGTCATAAGCAGAAAACATTGGTTGTGTGTAGTGACTATGTGCATATTTTAAAACCTGAATGCATTTTCTTTCTTTCTTTTTTCAGCATAACACTCTTTAAACAGTGCTTAATTTATGATTCAAAATAGCAGTGTAAAATAATGTCAGTAGCATTAATATTATATTAATAATTAAAGACTTGAGAAACTTAGAAATTATTTTTAGACCCCACAATATCATACCTGCATTTCATCGTTATTATTTTATCTCACCTGTTCCCAGTGTTCAACTTTCTATGTTCATTTATTTGTTTATTAGTCTGATTACCAGACTATTTGTAGATACTTTTCTGTCTTATCTATGTATTATTAGATATAGTTATATATTACATTGATAGATTATAAATATATTCCTAATTATATCTAAATATTTCAGCAACCACATATACCTAAAATTTCAGATACTTCGAAAGTTCTGTCCCTTACAGTACCATCTTAATATTCAGTCCATAGAAAATTTGTATTTGTGGAAATTTTCATGTTATAAAAAGAATATAAAATCTTGGAAGATTTCTCCAAGTGAATAAAGCAAATAATTTAAGACTTAAGAAGAAAGCATATCGATAATTGTATGTGTCAGAGGCCCTCTCTTACATATGTGAGCCTGTCCAACCTCAAAGACCAAGGCCAACCCAGAAGGGCATGTTCTACTGTTGCAGGTACTCATTAGCAAACCAAACAAAGGGTATACAGGAATGCTTGGGATTAGCTATAATTTTCACTCTGACAAGTGACTTTAGTGATACATAATGATATGGTGGCAATTCTAAATCTTAGGTTCAAGAGATCACAGGTTTAACTTCTGATGATGGGTTACATGGCAAGATAATCTGACTTTTAACATTTGGAGGTTATAGACCATAGAAACCCTATCACGAGTTCTATACAGAGCACTTTTATGAGTAGCTTATTTCAACTCTCTGAGAATTTAAAATACCTTTCCACCTCAAAAAAAGTGTTCTAAGCAGATTCCTATGAAAATTCTTCATTTTGCCAAAATGTATATGTTAATCCCTTTTCAAGATGAGATTCCTAGTATAAATCTCCTATCTCTCCAATAAAATAGAATCTCCATGAAGTCAGAGAATATTATTTTTCTATCTCAGTTTCCCTCCTGCCTAGAATGGGACTTTAATAAATGTCTACTGGAGTTACACATGAAAAATATATTTGGTTCTGTGAAAAGTGTTTTGAATTTCTAAAATCTAAGTGATTAGGCTTCAATGAAATGTTGGCAAATTATTTAGCTCAAGCACTTTTTAAAATTTGAAATGAAACATACTTGTCAAACATTTAGTTTAAAATAGTTTCCCATGAAATACCTCTTTATTTCAGTCAGAAAGAACACTTTAACTGGAAACAATAATTAAGAAACGTCTTGTATATATGTATATAGTTTTGACATCTTGGATATAAATAGATAAGAACTAGTGCTTTTCAGAGGAAGATGCTTCTTTAGAATGACTCTCAAATACTTATTCAACAAAGGTGCAGATTATCAATGAGTATTTGTATATGCATAAATTGATTTAATATGACAATAACAATATATTTATATATTTTACATAACAATATAACTATTGTTAAATTTAAAATCTAAAAAGAATTTGACAGTATTTTATTGGTTGAATATGTTTCTTTGGTCCATTATATAGTAATACATATTTTTACAATACAGTCTGAGGTTTGGGGATAAAAATTAATTTTAATTTATTTATGTTTTTAGACTGTACCTCTAATTACATCAGTATGAGATCTGTGGCATTTTACCATTTCTACTCTTTCCACCAATGTAGATCTAGTACTGGCCTGTAATTTGTAATCTCAGAGAATTTCCTGGGATACTTGAGAGTTTAAACGACTCATCCAAAATCAGTTTGTATGGGATAAAAGCAGGACTTGAACCTAGGTCTTTCTGACTAAAAGATTCCTTATCTACTACTCCATGCTACCTATCATATTAATACAGATAAGAATGCTGTCATTCCTATTCCTACAGGCTGTTCAGAAATATTCAGAAAGGATACTCAACTAAGCCTAAAGAGGCTGTTGAAAAGAAATAGTGTTGGATTTAATGACCAAATTCTCACAATGCTCATGTTTAGTAATGAATTATATAGCCAGCATTTCTGTTACTCTAGGAATCAATTTGATTCCTTAGTAGAGATACTTGTATATACTAAATATATACTGTAAGATTCAACACACCATGTTACCCAGCTATTTTCAATTTTAATCCCAAATTTATCCTCATAAGTCTGAATATGCCAGGTAGATTGTAAAAAAAAATAACAAATCAGAAAAGGAAACTGTGGTGATGATGATGATGATGATGATGATGATGCTTAGAGTCAGAAGTATATCCAAAGCACAACTTAATCCAAAAGTAGAGAAGAGGGGAAATTACTCTTAGCCATAGATTTAAATTTGATCTGCTTCATTTCTGTGGACTGAAATGTATAAAGATCATTTGCAGAAATTTAATCATTAATTTTATAGCTGACCAGAAAAACTTTGACTAGCTTTGTGAAAAATATCATGGGTCCTCTATATTGAAGTTTTGGAGTGTGAGAAGTCATGCCATCTGAGGCTTTTATTCATAAACTTTAGCTTTAATCCAGACAGCAGGAGTTAGTAAACCCAGTCAGAGAAATG
>NW_027187460.1:55146372-55164904 GCF_028583685.1 Petaurus breviceps papuanus | reverse complement strand
AGAAAGAAACTTTAGGCACAAGGGCACAAGGTCTAATCTAGAGATGACAGTGGTGCTTAAGGTTCTTTGGTCTATGACTTATCATTTTAGCTAGAATTTGATTTCTAACAAAAAAGTATTATCATGAAAGATGAATTATATAAGAGTATGAGAACTGTCATGTTAAGTAAACTTTTCTGGTTGAAAGTGGCAAATTATCTATGGATCTATCACAGGGATTGTCTGTAGGAATAACAGAAAGTAAAACTTGATTATCATTTATTGATCCTAACATTACTTCCACAAGACCAGCCTCAGCTGGGGGAGCCTCAAGTAATTATACCTAGGACGACATTTGCCCTAGGAGGAAGGAGCCTGTAAACCTTTAGTACAGACTTCTACTTCCTCTCTTTTGTGTTGGGAGGGGGAATCTAAGCCATGCTTGTGCGTGCAGGACTTTTACAAGGGAAGATCAGCTCCACAGTTTAGAACTACTTAGTTCATCTCTGGAGGTTGAGCAAAAGGAGAAAATGTTTGAAAGGTTTTCCTGATCTGAAAACTTAAGACTTTAATGATATTAAAATTGTGCATTTGAGGGAAGTATTTGGAGGAGGATCTCATAAAGGTTTACATCACATGTCAAAACACAACTGAGGTGTTTGGCAGCTGATGTACTGGGCATGTCAGGAAGCCTTTGTGACTACGCAATGAAAAGGAAGCATGCTATAAGCTATTTTTCCGAAATGACATTTTCAGACCACCTTCTGATGATGATTGGTCTCTTTTTTCTGCAAAGTTCTATAGAGAATATATTTTAATTAGCTTCCACTTGATACCACTTCATACACACTGCCCAGCTCTGACCCAATGTCTGATCGTATAGAATGCATTACAAAAGAACTGGCCATTTGAGTGCTTTAATATAGCTTTGCATTAATGTGAGACATCATTTAGACAAGGCATTAAAAGTGTTATTTTAATGACTGAAGTGTGTAGGGTGGAAGAAGCTTAATCTTTATAGGGAGAACAATTTCAATTAGCTCTAAAATATTAATTTGTTGGTACAACTATATACTCTAATGTATTTGGCTACAAAAAAAAATCTTATGAATAATACATCGCTTGATTCCAGTCTAATTCCTACATTGTAACTAATACTATCAATCGAAACAGGAGCCACTAATCTTATAACTATCAGGATTCGAGTTAAAATTTTAAAAACTGATCATTTTGAACACTGAATCTCTTTTTTGTTCCTTGCACCTCTGCCCGGTGTAATTTGTAATAGCATAAATAAAATATGCAACCTCTGGCTAGCATGGCATTGAATAGTTTTTAAATGTGATATAGCTATTTGTTGTAGGAATTTAAGAGTATTTTTTGTTTTTTTGTTTACACAGCAAATGTAAAATATGCTCCCTGGAAACAATTTGGTCTCGCTGTGGAAAGTCTGGAAATGTGAGAACAAAAATAACTACATGCCATAATCCCACTATTGTATTTCTAAGGACTAAAAATGCTACAGTTCTGGCTTTTCCTCTCCTTGCTTATCCCCCTGTAGCCTTATCTTTCCATTGTGCTGACTGTTTATTGCAACACCTTGGCATAGGTTTTCATAGCAATGCCCAGGGTCCTACCTTAGCATGAATGAGAGTCACACGGGTAGAACCCCTTTAAGGTTTTAGAAAATGCACCGTCTTCTGTGCAGTTAACCAAAACTCTGATATTGCTTCCACAGATGTCTCAGGGGATACCCATGCAAGGGTGAAACATTGGTGGTTATAACCTGCTTGAATGCTATGTTTGTCAATGTGAGGAAATTACTTTCCCCTAGATGTGATTTCTCCAAGGCTGTATCTATACAATACCAAAACAGCCGATTGAGAAGTGAAAAATCCAGTCACTCATCCATCTGCTTTGTCTCCATGTTGACAAATATCCAGAAACTGCCTGAATTACTATGGTAGGAACAATTGCTTTCATACAGATAGGCCCCTAAAGCCCCCATTAACACCTGTGCCAACAGTTCCCCATGGCACTGCCTCTGACCACTTAGATTTCTTTTAACTGAGATTCTGTTTCATTGACATTGCCTGTTCTTTTCTGTGGGCTCTCCTAATCCTTCCTGACTGAGCTAGTTGCTTTAAATATTAGTGATTTAACTTATTTTACATTGAATTTGACCACTTAGTTAATGTTCAAGCACTGTCATTTTTTTTCCATTTGTATTAAAGGTGTGGAAGGGTGTCTCTGGTCACACAATGAAAATTTTATTCCATATCCCAAGCAAGATTAAAAGAAGAAAAAGAGCTCAGTTATATAGCAAAGGAGAACAACTCTAATGCAGTTTGAGAGCTAGGTGAAAGAATGATTTTGTAGTAGATTTCATGCAGCAGTTGGCATTGGCAGCATTGCAAAAAGAGATGTATTCTGTTGTGCTCTGTTTGATCAAGTGCTAAACCCGTGTGATCAATAGAGAGACAGATGTCGGGTGCAGATGGCGATGCCGTGATACCTGGGGCAGAGTGGGCCTGCCAGAATGACAGAATGGGAACAAGGAAGAGCAGCAATGCAACAGAATGTGACAAATGAAATTAGGGTTTATACTAGTCGATAATTTACAGCTAATACAAAGTGACAGAATTTTTCAGCATCCAGTATATTTTACTCCTAGTAATACTATAGCCAATAAAGCCATATTTCATGCAGTATAATAAAATAGGAGCAGTAGGGAAATAGACTCCAGCCATTTTTTTTATTATGGTACAACTTTTCAAATTGATTTCTGGGAGAATACTAATAGCATGGAAGTCCTGTAATAATAGTGTCTACAAACATTTTATCTTCAACTTTATAGTAGATGAATCACTTACTTTGATTGTGTATTGGACTCACAAGTTGAAGATGGATGGCTCTGCAGTGACTGAAATGTGTACAATAGAACTGGTGCTTTTAAAAAATGAATCTTCCAATCTGTTTCTAAGACTATAAAGCCATGATCAATTTCCCTCATGGAAGTAAGTAAACACCATTTTGACTTTCTGTATTAACAGGAATTGTGAAGTTGTCATCTTCCTTGTAATTAAAAAGGAAAAGGACCCAGTAAGCACATGTTGAAAATGCCCCTCTGTTCACGGTCGAAAAACTGTAGTTAATACACTGAATATTTTAGATTGGTGTTAATTCAAACTAAGTCGATTGATAGCTTGAGCTAATAACAATTTGGGATTAAGGTTAACATGTCTTTTTATTTCATGTTATGGTCTTGCTAAATCATATGATTCTAAACACACACACACACACACACATCTGCCATATTGTTGGACAACAAACCAGCATGGGTGAATAAGTGAAAGTGTTATGAGAAACTGTAAAAAAGGCAAATGAGTCTTTGCCGCCTCCCCCTTTCCTTTTAGTGTCCTGCTGATCCTTCATGGTACTCTTCCTCATTTATTCAGTGTCCAATCTTTTGCTATTCCCTGGTAGCCTGATGGGAATGAGAGGAATTCTAGACCTGCCCACCTTGGTTTTGACTTTTGCAGTGCAACCAGTAGAAAGAAAACTGGATTTCAAATCAAAGTACATAGGCTCAAATCCTGCCTCTAACATTTACTACCTAAATTAAATCATTTCATTTCTCCCAGCCTCAATTCCCTCATCTGTAAAATGTTTAGACTAGATAGGTTTTAAGGTCTTTTCCAGTTCTAAACCTATGTTCTTATGCTTCCTTTGGCTCTCTCTTTGTCTCTACCTTTGTCTGTGTCTCTGTCTCTCTGTTTCTCTGTGTGTGTGTCTGTCTGTCTGTCTCTCTATCTCTTTCTCTCTGTCTCTCTCTCTCTGGCTATATCTATCTGTCTGTCTCTCACTTTTTAAACTAAATTTCTCCTAACTAAACAACCCCCCTACCACTTTGGATTACAATCCTTCCACTCTTTATCATTTTATCTATTTGGGGTTAGATTAATGTTAATAGCATTATGTGGTTCTTTTCACCTTCTGCCTTGCTTTTCTGTTACTTCATCACTGTGACTGCCGAAGCAAAGGGTACAATGGACTGAGGGCTCATCTTTTGTTTTATTTTTGAGCTTTTATTCTGTTTTGTTCATCTCTTTTTGAACTGCTGCAGTGCCCCCCCCCCAGAAAAAAACTATGTTCAGCACTTGGTTAGGGGAGAGGGGAAGAAATAAGTGTGTATTAAGTGCCTGCTGTGTGCCATGCATGGTTCTAAGTGCTTTACAAATATTATCTCATTTGATCCTCATAGTCAACATTCTACTGATGAGGCTCTACCAGAGGTGGGGAAACTGCAGCCTCAAGGTCCTCTAGGTCCTCAAGTGTGACCCTTAGGATTTGGATTCATCCACCCCCGTGTCTAGACAGTACACTCTGCAAGTCCTCAGAGAACACACTGTCTATATCTGTAGGTATTTAAAATCTATTCACCTTTGTAAAGTCTGACAAAGAGCTCTGGACCACCTCCACTTGTGATGAGCCATCAGAGTAGGACTTCTGTGAAGGTTCCTCTGATCAGCAATGACTGTGAGTCAAACTTCCCCGGGAATACTTATATTCTACCAGAATAACACCTTTCCTCCAAAAGAATGGAGCTTTCCTGGTAACATTTCAGTCACTAGTAGGACATTTAGATCCATAAGGAGTTTACAAGTGGCCGTCAGGAACTAATGGAGTAGGAACTATGACAAGATGGAAAGAGTATCACTAAATTTAACCTCTGAAAATCTGAATTCAAGTTACAGCTTTGTCATTTAGTAGCTTTGCTTCCTTGGGTAATGGACCTCACTTTTTTGTTTGGGCTTGAGAGGATTTTTAAAGGTCATTCCATTCTGTGATTCTATATCCAGATTTTATTAATAATATTTAATTTAATTAATAATGTTAATTTATTAATGATATATAATAATTAATAACACATTATTATAATTGACATCACTAAGTGGTAGTAATATTAATAATAACACCAAAAATATACATTTTATTCATTTACTCATTCAATTGTTTGGCCTGATGTTGAAGGCCCTTCATAATTTACTATCAACCCAACTTTCTAGTTCCATAACGTTCTACTCCCCTTCATGTATCGACTATAACAGTCAATTGGATGACAAGTTTATATCTTCTTACTTCCCATCTCTACACATTTATAGTCACTTCTTCCATGAAGGCCTTACTAATCCTACCTAGATAGTGGTGATTTTTCTCTCTTCATTTTTCTTAGGATAATGTCTTGACTCCTCTTTGCTCTTGATGTATAAATTTGTATCATAGTTATATGTATGTATGTTTTATTAGTACCAAATTTCTTAAGGGTAGAAAATTTGCTTATTTACTTCTCTGTTTAACCATAGCCTGTCACACGAACTTGAACACAATGAGTATTTAAAGCCTATTTAAATTGAACTGGACTCCACTGCACCATTACACTCTCTTCCCCAGTTGAAATTATGTCCCTCTCCTCAAATGTCTCCTTGCACATTGTCTAGCCCACTGTTCTCTACTTCTTTCATTCTCTCTTTATTCCACTTATTTGTATGTACTTTCTCTCTACCCTCCATTTTAGATTTTGGGGGGATTTACTTTAATTTTTATTGATATGTTTTGTTTTTTACATTACAGACATACATTCATAGATTGCCTCTCGTAACAAAGTAAAACAGTTAAGTAAAATTAATAATACAGTGACTTTATCAGAAAGTCCATGGAATATTTTACATATATAGAAACTCTCTAATTTTTAAAAATTGACAAATATCCCCTTTCTCTTTCTCTCACACCCTACCCCACTGGAAAAAAGGAAGGGAAATTCTGTGACAATATTTCATAGTCAAGCAAAACAAATTTCCTCAATGTCTATACACGTGTGTGTGTTTGTGTGTGTGTGAATCTTCACGATCCATCCTTCACATCTCAGTAAAAGAAATATATTCATCATTGGTTCTCTGGAATCATGAATGATCTTTGTATTGATCATAACTTTTAGAAATTCCAAACTTGCTTATTATTATGGTGGTGCTGTCATATAAATTTTTCTCCTGGTTCTGCTCATTTAAGTTTTCATTAGTTTATTAAAATCCTCAAAATTTTTCATTTGACTGTTCACTTCTCTTTGCATCTGTTCATATGTGTCTTTCTATGTCTCTTTGAAATCACTGGTTTCCTCATTTCTTACAACATAATAGTACTTCCCAACACAACTTATTCAGTCATTACTCAGTTGTTTGACTTCCCCTTAGTGCCAATTTTGGATTTCAAGCTACTTGGGAGTCAGATTTGTGGCATATCTTTAGATCAATACTGTGTTCATTTTGGGGCTTGGGTGAAGATGAAAACCCATGCCTACCCATCTCTCATAAGTGTGAGAGATTCTCTGGGTAGAAACTCTCTCTAATAATAAAGAGTGGCAACTTGAGTAGAGTCTTCTATAGATTCCTGGGTACTGCAGGATTAGATGACTAGCCCACAGTCATACAGCTAGTGTGTATCAGAGGCAAAACTTGATCCCAGGTCTTCCTGACTCTAAGACTTCTCATCTTTCCACTACAGTACACTGAGACATAGCAGGAGTATAATAAATGTTTATTGAATGGAAATGAAATTAATTCAATAAAAAAATTATGAAGTGTGTACATACTAGATGCTCTTCATAGGCCAGGTCTATGGCCTTCAGTGACCATAATAACTACTACCACCACAGTCCACACTCCAGTGAAATGAGTAATCAGATTTTAGCAGCAATGATAGGACCAAATATCTCAGCTATTGCAGTTCTGTTCTCTGTGGAGGCAGACCTGCCACTCTGAGCCAATATTGAGCATGTGGTGATCCTAAATGTACCCATACTTATTCACATCACATACAGAGGTAGTTTTTAATAGAATGAATAATACCTATTGTCCATTACAGTATTGTATTTTGGGCTAGAGTCAACTTTAATAAAAACAACTCTCAGCTTATTACAATCCAACATTGTGAAATGTCTATTCAGGACTATAAAATGGAATACAGCAACAGTAGCAATAAGAATATTTCCCAAGGCAATTCAACTGGTTTTAAAAAATGAGAGAAAAGTTATACTCTTTCAAAACAACAACTACATAGGAACGATAATTCAGGTTCCATTATTTAGGGAACTCAGTAAGAATGCTCTCCAAGAATGTATCACCAGATACCTAACATCATCTTCATTCCGCAGAGCTCTTATGCTTTTCTTTACTCTCTTTCCCCAAATTGGGAGAATATTCTACCATGTGTGGGCTGCTACATTATCCCGTGAAGACTTGTTGAAAATGTGGTTCAGGTCATTGGCATACGAAAATCTACATGATCATTCACTCAGGGAGGAGTGAAATCCACAGCTGAGGCCTAGCGTCATAATAGAAAGCATGCTGTTCTGTCAGAAAAGGGCTTCCTGGACCATGCTAACAGGCATCTCTTAATATGGATCATGCCATCCTCTTCTAAAGACATACTTATATGTCTTTTGATATGGATCTAGATGAAGATTAGCAAGACAGTAAAGTTATTACTTGTATTTTTGACATGCTACATACAGTCCTAAGTACACCCATAGTTGAAATTACTCACTTTGCAAGCTCTTAAAAACTATCTTGAGTTTTACAGGGTAAGTAATGCTTCTTGTCACAGTATCATAGGCTTTCTCCATCTCTCTTTTAAGACTTTCAAATCATTAAATATTAGCTAAAGCAGGAATAAAATCTAGAGATCCTTTAGGTCAAGAACTTCTTTCTGTTTGACCTTGGTCAAGTCTTAACCTCCTTAACTTAACCTCCCTGAGTCTTAATTTCTTCATTTGTAAAATGGGGTGGGCAGGAAAATGGATGACTTTTAAGGGCTCTTCTAGCTCTAAACCAAGATTCTATGAACCCAAGATGCTACATGTTACAGAGGAGGAAACTGAGGCACAGAGAGGTTAAAGGAAGTTCCATGACCAAAACAAAACATATATTGCCAGAGACAACCTAAGGCATGGTGAACCCAAGAAATCTTGGGAGTCAGGATTCACTTTCCTTTCAAGTATGGAAATCTGACTCCCACTAAAGGTCAAACTCAGGTTTTCCCTTTCTGCCGCTGAAGCTCATACTGTTCTTTTTCCAATGCTTCTTAAGGCCTACAGTCTTGCTTACAGAGGTACATTGCCATGTGGGTACCTCCTACAACATTTACTGTATGTATGATTCTGGAAAAGTCACTCAGGCCAGCGGTATCATACTTGCAGCCTGTAGGACATTGATCCCTAAAACTCCCCAGTGCTGCTGCAAACCAGATTAAAATATAAATTGGGAAATATTTGATAAAATAAATAAAAATATAATTCTACATAGATAATTTTAAGTTATGGTTTTCTACATCAACGTGTGACCCAAAGGGGTCCTTCTATTTGAATTAGTTCTTTAGGGAATTCTCTAAGATTATAAATTTCAAAAGAGGTACCAACCTTCATTAGTGGAGTCATTAGGGTGTCTTCTTGCATGGGAGGTCCCTAAACTGATGAAATCAAGGGTATACCCTAAACCTATAGACATTAAAATCTGTATTACTCAGTTTGACACCAAATTAAGTATTCTCTTCTGTTGTTACTTCTGTATTTCATATGTGTATGTCTTGTTTCTCCTAAATTTTTTTTGCTGCCAGAGGTAAGAGACAATGTATTATATTTACTTTGTAACTTTAGTGGTTAGTAATATTAGTAATGATTCATAATTACATGGAGCTTTATAATTTAGTATATCATATGATAGGTATACCCATTTTATTATTACTGTTTTCATAACCGTACATGAAAGGTGTGGACCAGGTGTATTGGAAAATACAGCCTGTACTCTATTCATGCCCGCGTCTGTTTTATAGATGGAAAAACTGAGGTTTATAAAAGTTATGTACTTGCCCAGGGACATAGATAGAAAGGGAGTCAGAGCCCTGCTCTTCTGTAGGATTGTTTCCACTATATAACACTGCCCTCCCAAGCATTATCTTGTACATAGTTCTGTGTTGGTTGAAGAAATTAGCAAATAAATGAATATATGACTAGGACTACCTTTGCTTTTGCAGCTTCATTATGACTGTTTCCTGTGGGAAGCTGTCATCCATTCTGGTTAGTAGAAGTGGCAGTCATGTGGTGACATGGGAAGAGAAGGGATCCCCTACTCTCCCTCCATGCCAAGTAGGCCTATAGTTCTGACATGATTAGTTATCTCCTTAGGGATAAGGATGTGCTAATTATATAATAGGACCTGCTAATAGTCTACCTAGAGAAAAAATACATAGAATTACAGGATTTAGAGCTTATAGATACCATAAAGATCACCCAGATCCATCAATTTCTAGATGACTTAGCATTCAGCTCAATTTGCTGTTTGTTTGTTGTTGCAATTGTTGCTTTTGTTTTTAGGACAGCCATAATGAAAATGCGTTTTGCAAAAGAATAATCCCACTTTTGAGTAAAGAACTCATCTTCCTTGAAAAGTCACCAAAGTTGGTTTTGCTGAATTGTTTTCCCCCAGGGAAAAAATATAATAGAACTGCAAAACCAAAGATAGTCCTAATTTATATATTGATTTATTTGCTAATTCCTTCAACTAAAATATATCTGTGTTATAAGGAGAAGCATCACTGAGTGTGTTTGTTGGTATGAGAGGGAATGTATCTGGGAATAATGTAAAACCAAAAGGCTCCACTAAATCTTAAATTTGGGAATTTGTTTTGCTAGATCATGCATATTTGTTACAAAGATTTTTATCTGTCTTTAGTGAGGAGATGATAGAGATAGAAAACAGATGCTTATGAATGAAAAAAAAATTTAAAAAGAAAACCATCACACACATCTTGCCAGTATGTAGAGTGGAATCTCCCACAAATAGAAAGAAAGAAAGAAAGAAAGAAAGAAAGAAAGAAAGAAAGAAAGATTAACATTACATCTCTGGAGCTACAAATGTAAAGAGAGGAGAATGGGTCCTAGTGAGTGGCAGGGCATGGGGAGGAGGAGAGTAAAGGATGCGATTCTCTGGAAACGCTGCTATAATTTCCATCATCTGTAAAGTCTCAGTGGGCACATGGACTGTGCAGAGACACTAGCATGGTAGATGAGGATAAGTTCATATGATCAATGGAATATGGAGAAGGTACTTCTTTACGTACCACTGTTGCCTTTTGGGGTACAAAGGAAAGACCTGAGTCCATTATTGATGATTTTAAAGCATACATAGCTTTGTATGCCTTCATATGTAATATTAGGCAGACTCCCTAGTGGTTTTTAGTCATAATTAGCACATGCTGTTCACAGTTATGTTACTGGAATAAAGGTTATATCACAAGGTGTCTGAAGTGCTCACATTTGGTAAGGAGGCAGGTGTAGCATGGTTTAAAAAATCAGTGTGTCGTCGATCCTATTTTGACTTGTTTCCTAGCAATATCGTGGAAATTCAGCACTAGGGTCAATGCTACTTCTAAGAACCAAAGCAGACATATTGTTAGCCAATGGATGTCTAATTTTCTGAAATTCTCTGAGAAATAAGGGGAAAATTCCTGTGAAAGAATGTAAAAATTAATTATATTTTGAAAGGAGCTGTAACTAGTAGTAAAATCATCTTTCCTGCTAACCAAGGCGTAATCAGAGTCCAGGATATCACTGGAGGATTTGATCTTGGTATTTGGAGAAAAGATTACTGACTCCATTGGTTTAATGTTCTTTCCAGGGAAACAAATATATTCTGATAACACTGATAATGACTTTCAGGGACAAATTTAAAATATTTATGTTTTTTATTAATAATAATAATATCTAGCATTGACATAGTGCTTTTAGGTTTGTGAAGCATTTTGCTTTATGTAATATATGAGTTATATATGTTAACTTATTTCATCCTTACAACAACCCTGTGTGGTAAGTATTTAATCAAGATTATACTGGACTACTCATGGTGCTCCTTGCTCTGAAAATTTTCAAGTACTAGTATAATTTAGGATAAACTCATTTTGTGGTACAGGACCCACAAGAGTTAACTCAGGGCTTCCACTACAAAAAAGCCAGACACTAAAGACCCTTCTTACAATAGAGTTCATGGCTGGTTCTACAATTATCTGTCCTTTCAAACCTTCATTTTTATGCCACCTAGATCCTGTTAAACTGGCATACCTCCTTGTGAATGGGCATGTTGCCACCTTAACAGATGGCTCTGCACTTGGGCATGCCAAGGAACCAGTATGTGCATCAAGTTTGACTATTAGGAATGGGGTTTCCATCCAGGAATATCTTTGTAAAAATCCTTTTGTTTTTACACATATATAAGTTTTATTTTCAAGTTCACTTACCACATGTTTGAAAGGAAAAAAAAACTTTTGAAAAGCAATTGTGAAAGACAGATAATATATATATATATATATTATTATTATAGTTTAAAGAAACATAAACCTTGAAAGGAAACAAATTGAGACTAGATGTTACAAAAGTCTGGTAATGAATGAAATAGTCTTTAACCTAGGGGTCAGTACTTCAAATACAGCTTGTGTTAAAAGAGAAGAGAAATATTGCTTATTTTATTCGGTCATTTATTTATTGACCATTCTAACTGCACTTCATATCTAAAGGTCTAAGTTGATGTGAATAATTTTAAATATGCATGAATGGTGATAAAAATTTTGGTGGTCAAAATAGTGAGCTTCCCATACCAAAGATAAGCCTCTTCTAGTATAATCAAAGGACTGTTGGAAACTGGAGTGACAGATAAGTGAAATGTTGAGGATTTAGTGATATAGATGACACAGGGGAAATAGTATAGGTGTAACCCCTTAATGATTTAAGAATGAGTTATACCATTATCTAGAGAGTGTTTCTAGTCTCTTGGTTTGGGGTCAAAAGAACATGAATGGACAGGATAAAAATGACAATGAGTTTTGGTCAGACCAGTATTTTGCACATGGACCCATTTTCTGGATCTCCAGCACACAAAATTGGGGAATGTTATTATGTGCATTTTTTTTTCATCTGCTACCTATGTGCAACAATAAAATGAGAGCCTGAAAGGAAATCAGGGTCCAATTTACACAGGGATTTATGGCCAAAATTCAGTGACTTGAACTGCTTCCCAAAAGAAGCCAGAGCCAATATTGAAGCATCAATGAAATGTGTTCTCTAAGGCCAATACTTTTAAACAGGTGAGAGCCTGCAATCTGCCCTAGTTGAAGCTTCCAGAAGACAATTGTGGCTTATTCCACAGAACACATTGTGAAGACCTAAATTACTAAATGAGTAGAGTTAAGAAAGTTGGAGATTTCCAGATCTAAATGAGGTTAATACCTTAATGGTCATAATAGGTAAAGCAAGTTAATCCTTACCAGTTGGTAAGGTGAAATATTCTTTTAAATTATTGTAAGTTTTTAGAGGAATCTGGAAGTGAGAGGAGACAAACATTGCTGGGCAATGGGAAATTTCATTAATCAGATTTTAACCCTGACATTTTCTTTAGAACTTTTCAAACATTAGCTGTTTGTCCTTTGTTTTAAAGACCAGTGACATTATGAGGTCAAATCCTGATTCATCCATGAATTGGTTAGTAAATATGTACAATTCCCTTATGATGATACACTGGAACCCATGATATGTATCCAGTTTTTGGACTACAGAGAGATAATTCATACTCTGGCATACCAACCAAAGGAGACACAACATAACTTTTTCTTCTTGACCTCTTAAATGGTTTATGGAAGATATAGGTGGGTCTGCAATATGTAACCATAACAAAAGGCATATATTTTGTGAGAACATTCTGGAAATTTAGAAAATGAAAGCTATGTCTACATAAAGAAAGTACCATGACAAAGATGGAAAATCTCAAAATAACCTTTTGGCATTCTGTTTCTTTTATGAGAAAAAGTTTGAAACAGAAATCAGAGTTTCTTCATATACTTATATATGGGCAATGTGGTAGTTTTCAATTTTTGTTGTGTGATAGTAACAAAACTTCCACTTTTCAATAATCTTGATATTTATCATCTTTTCCAAAAAAAGTTGACCAAATGAACATTATATTTATATTTACTTTAGTATTTTCTTCCTCTTGAGGAAGCTTCTAAAGTCAGGGATACAGCAGGTATTGTAATTACCTCAATAATGTCCAGAGGCTTAGAAGAGGGAATTTTGTTTCAAACCAAACCTTTGGCTCAGTAGAAATTATCAAGCAGAATGCAAAGCTTTTTTACCTCCATATTTTTTGGTTTCATGGCACATTGCTACACTTGATGCAATTTCAGGGTAATTTTATACAATTTTGCAAATGTCTTAAGTAATATAATGAGCTGAAATATATACCGTAAGGTGTTTTAAGATGTCATTTTCCTTTACAACTAGAAATATCAATCATTTGATAAATAGTTGAGATTAAATCAACTATTCAAAACTCCCATGGTAGCAGAGGGTTTGATTTATCTAATCTACCTTTCTCCTTTTCTCCCTACTCTTCAGAATCCTCAAAGACCTTAGATTTTTAACGCTCAGTACTCAATTCCTTATTTCTTTTGAAGGCAAGACTCATCGATTTTAGAACTGAGTCCATAGTAAACAATGTGACACTATAGCATGCCAGAGAACACCACTAATTTTAACTGTTATGATTTTTAATATGAATTATTTCTCCAAGGTCCCAAATTGTTGAATATGGATTTTTTATGGCAACAATAGTACTTTGATTATTTGTTTGGTTCCATCTTTCTTCGTAATCCCATCGTTTACCAGCAATGCTTTTAAATTTACTGAAGTTAGTCTCAATGCTACATTTAATCTAGTACATAAAACTGATCGTTTAGAATTCATATATCATTTCACATTTGCTCAGATCATTCGAAGCACTATCCATTTCTCCTTATTAAAGCTAATCTTCAGTTCTGCATTTAGCTACAGTGTGCAAGTATGATTTCCATTTTGATTCACCGTAAAATTCTAACTTTTCATATTATTTCATCCTAGAGTTTCAGTTGCTTTATTTAATAGATTGTCCTTTGATCTCAAGGAGACAATTGTATTTTACTCCTCTAATGAAGCTTGTATTATTATAGGCAAAATGAATGTTATACCAAATGGTGGAAGAAATCCCAAAGGAAAACAAGCTTCTCTCTGTGGATGTTGGAAAAGCAGCATAATTCATTTTTGTCAGTTATTATATAGCTTGATCTGTAGTTGCTATTTTTATGCTATCATTGTTATTTAGTATCCCAATGACATTGTAGAATAGTAAAGTACTTTAATTATCTATGGACTATTTCATATATATGTATGAGTATATATACACACATACATACATGTGTGTGCATGTGTGCATGTGTGTATGTGTATATATATATATATATATATATATATCCTTCAAAACATGAGTGCACCCATTCTGAATATGTGGGAATTAAGACACAGAATGAGGGTGTGAAACTAATTTTCTTGTCCAAACTCTACTATTTGCTTTGCATACACCTCTTTTAGCAATTTGGGAATAGTATATAGGTCCTAAAATATTTTGAAGACATTGTTCTTAACATTGTTAAATTTAGAAAGCAGTATTTGTTAATCATAGCAATTTTAAAAATCAAAGTATAGGCAACATCTGAATGAAGCATATATTTTGGAAATTTTTTTAAGATGAGTTTTTTTTCCTGTACAATGTAGCAAGTTATATTGAGTTCCTGTTATTTATTAGGTGTCTGTGGGAGATTTAAAAGTTTAGATAAATGATTGTTCCTTGCTTCAAGGAGCTAACAATCTAACTCAGTGATGACAGCAACTAGATAGGCATAATACACAATATTTTATGATAAGTACATTAGAGAGTTACAAAGAAAAATGCTATGTCATATTGATTTGATTCCTATTCTCAGAGACAGATTTGGAAGAGGGGAGTGGGAGATGAAGATGCAGGCAGGGAGCCGTGGGATAGAGATAGAATAGGGACTAACATGGTGGGCCTGGACCATGGAGAGCCAAAAGAAACAAGCATGAGAACTTGAGTTCAGGTAGGAGACAGATCATATACACTGGAGCTAAAGAAGGCATGGTGTGGAAGTGATTGAGAAGTAGAAATCCTAGAGAGAGAATTAAATATAAAATGGGAAAGAGTAAAAAAAGAACCATGTTATGAGACTGACAACCATTCTGAAAATTTGAGTCTGTGAATTCTCCTTTTGTTTGTTTTAACAATGTCAGCCAGCTTCACTTAATTTTAGTATAAGTTTCGTGCTACAGTAAGATGCTATAAGAGGTTAAAAAGAAGGGAGAGGGTGGTAAGATTGTAAGTGTGCAGTGATGATGATGAACAAGATAAAAGAAAGGTGTACAAGAGACAAACAGTAGACTCCTGTGAGCATTCAGTATCAAATACAAACATTTTCTAAAATAAAGTAATACTGGAAATTAGAGTGACATAGCAGTAAGATTTTAAGTTAGTGACAGAGTACACAGAAAGTGTATGCACAGGCCTTTGGCAAAGTTTGAAGATTTTATTAGGTTAACAACATGGAAATTATTTCCAATCTACATGGGAGCAAATCTATTCACCTGAAATAGATCCACAGCAACAAAGAAAAAACAACCCTCCATATGCTATGTAAAGTACTTTCAGAATGATTCAAATTAAACATATTCTATTGCTGAAACTATTAAAAATAAGTACTAGAAAGTGAAACCCATATAACCTAATTTTCCTTTTATGTTGCTTCTTTAAAATTTGTTCTTATAAGTAGCATTAAATGTATATATTTTAAATTAGATCTGATCCACTGTAGTCACTGATTTATTCCAAGCACCATGCAGTAGCAGTACCCTGACTGAGATAGCCCTTTTAGAATAAGTTTCTGTTTTATGTTATACTGAATAGACAAAAGCTTACTTTTTGTAACTCTAGAACTCATTAAGAAATCATTGGATGTGTCCTTCTATAACATAACCTTTCATGATCTTTGAAGATGCAATACTACTTCCTCTCTCTAGTCCATCCTTCATATAACTGACAAATTCCTAAATCAGAGATACGGCCATGTCACACCCAACCCCCTACTCAAAAGTTTTCCCTTACCTCCCTTTTTTAGATTCTTTACTGTCTGACTTCCACTTACTTAGTAAGTCATTATTTCCATTAACTTATTCTCCATATTAGTCAAAATGGCTTGTTATACTATGCACATATAAGATCCCATATACCACCTCTCTTCTTTTTCACATTTCCCCTACCAACGTGTTTGGAATGTCATTTCCAGGATTCCTATCTTCATTCAAAGTACATCTCCCAAATGAGGCCTTTCTTCATTAATAGCATGTCCTTCCTCTGGAAATTATATATATATATACACATATATATATTCATTCATTTGTTTTATATATATGCACACACATACAATACAACATACACATATGCATATATGTATTGGTTAATGTATATATGTGTATACATGTGTGCAAATATGTGCACAAGACTACATAGACATATACATATATAAAGGCATGTGCACATATACATGTATGTATACATATATACACATACATATACATGAATACATACATACATTATATATGCCTCTCAATAGATTGGAAGTTCTTGAGTGAAAAGGCTATTTGATTTTTGTTTTTGTATCCTAGGCACCCAGGATTAAAAATAATAATAATAATTTCAATTCAATAAACATTTGCCAAGCACTGCTAATAATAAATGTTTATTGTATTGGAATTATTTTTATCAGACATGTTCAACAAGCAACAACAAAGACATCTATTTTTCTGAATCATTCAAATTTATTTTACCTATTTATTTGATTTGACAACTGGTATACAGTAATAGCTCTGCAGTATTATCAATATGAGTGTTCCCTCTTCTACTGGAGGTAGCAACCCATTCATACCCTTTCACCTTATACAACCCTTTTCTATGTCCTATAAATCTTCTCTAGGAAATGCACTCATCAATGGAAGTAAGTCTTCAGTATCTTGTAAAATTTAATAGGTACTGAGGAATTACTGAGGTTTTCATAGCATCATGGAATTTCAGAGTCTGAAAGGACTTCAGAAAGAGTTCAAACCATATTTGGATAAGCATATCCACTACAAGATATAGAAAAAGGAATCGTCCACCTTTTTACTTGAACACTTTCACTAAGGGGAACCCTCTGCCTCCAAGGTAGCCTATTCTATTTTTTGGATAGCTCTAGTTAGAAAGGCTTTCCTTATATCACATCTGGATCTTCTATTTTCACGACTTCTGCCCAGTGCATGTACTTATACCCTCTGGAACCAAACAAAACAAATCTAATTCCTCCTTTGAATACCTGAACACAGCTGTATCTTTCCCACTAATTTTTCTTTCTCCAGGCTAAAAATTTCTAATTCCTACCTCATATGGCATGAACTCTATTCTCCCTATACTTTACAGGTTGACTAGTTCTGTATGCACTCAGAGCATAAATGTTCTTGCAAAAAATGTGGTACCTGGAACTAAACAAAATACTTTCACTATAATCTGACTAAGGTAGAGAAAAAGCAGACCTAGCCCCATAATACCCTGTATGTTGTGCCTCTCATAAATTAGACTAAGATTGCGTTTACTTTTTTGACTTTCACATTATGCTGTTAAGATTTCAGTCCACCAGATCTTTTTCAAAAAAAAAACCAGTCTAGTCATGCCTTCTTTATCTTGTACTTGTTTGAAACTGGATTATTTTGGATTCAATTCTTAGAATTAACATTTATCTTTATTAACTTCAAATTAATTTTCTAGCCTTTCAAAATCTTTTGGTATCCATTTACTAATCTGTAAAATTAAGGATATGAATTAAATGACCTTTAAGGTACTTCTAGGTCTATGTATATGATTTTATGGTTGTTTGATTCTCTCATTTAACTCTGCAGTTTCTCCTCCTGGCTTTGTATTATTTGCAAATTTGACAAACATACCACCTATACCTTTTTCCAAGTTATTGATTAAAATGTTAAATATCCCAGGGCTCAGCTTTGATCCTTGGGACACTCCATGAGATACCTCCTTCAGATGTGTGAACCCTCAATACAATGGCATGTCACATATGGGAAATAGTAGTATATACATTTGGCTGAAATATAATATATGATCAGTCTGGAAAGATAGGTGGGAGTGAGATCATTAAACCAAGATGAAGAGTTTGCATTTTATCTCTGAAGTAGCATAATACCTTGAGCAGGAGAATGACAGGGTCAGACCTGTGCTGTAAAAATATCAATTTGGCAGCTGTGAAGGGAATGGATTTGAGAGGGGAGAGGCTTGTGTAGACATCAGATTGAAAGGTGATGAGGTCCTGAACTAGGCTAGTGAAGAAAAAGGAACGATTTTGAGAAACATTATGGAGGTAGAATGGATAAGCTTTGGCAATTGATTGGATTTTTAAGTTAAGGGGCTGTAAATTTGCATGACTACTTGCTATCCTCCTCTGAAACAAGAAAGTTAGGAGAAGCAATGAGTTTGGGAAGTGGGGGGGGGGAGGGGAGAGGGGAAGATAATGAGCTGTTTTTGAGAAA
>NW_027187460.1:55072082-55146362 GCF_028583685.1 Petaurus breviceps papuanus | reverse complement strand
GGGGGGGGGGAGGGGAGAGGGGAAGATAATGAGCTGTTTTTGAGAAAAAGAGATTAAAATGCCTGTGGGATATCCAAGCAACTACATTCAACAAGTTGTGATTGTGGGATTGAATGGAGCTCTGGACAGAGATGAGTATTAGATAAGGAGATTCAGTAATCATCAACATAGACATGGTAGTTAAACCTGCAGAAAGAGATGAGATCACCAAGAAATCTTTCGTTATTCATCAGGTGATGAAGAATCCCAGAAGGTTTTGAGCTGAACTTTGTATTACAATTAACCTAGCTAAGCTGCTAAATGTAAGAGTAAGAAACTAGAGACTGTATCAGTAATCCAAATGAAAGATAATATAAGTCTGGTAATGACAATAGAAGTAGAAAGGAGAGGCAAATGTGAGAGACATTATTGGAAGTACAATTGACAAGACTTACTGATTCAATTTAAGAGTCATGGTAACAAATGGGTGGAGTGAAAGTCAAAGTTTCAACATTGTTTTGCTGGGAGGATGGTGATACTAGTCATTAATAGAAAATGGAAAGTCAGAAGCATAAATAGGTTTAAGAGGACAAGTGATATGTCCAGTTAGAGATACATTAAGATTTGAAGTGCTTGTGGGGTGATGAATTTGCATGCCTGGAATTCAGGAAGGAAGTTAGTTCAAGAAAGAAAGATCTAGGACTTATCTTCATGGAGGCACTAGCCATAACCATGGAAATGGATGGTTCTCCAAGGAGAGATTGGTTTCTTCTCTGATACTGGGACCAACACACCATTTGTGATATCATACAGTTATCTTCTTTGAGGTCAATATCAAAAGACTATGGTTACCCTTCATATATTCCTACATTCTCTTACTAATCCAATATGTAATAATGCTCCACTGATTTACCTAACATCTCTTGAATTTATTAATAGCCTATAACAACTCCTGTATATAAGTTTCCAACATTTCTTATTCCCAATGGAAATAACAAATCCCTTGGACAACCTCTTTTGTTTTAAAGATGTGCCCTGAAATTAATGGGCACATCTTTAAAACAAAAGAGGTTGTCCAAGGTCGTTCATAGAATGGTTATTCTATATATCTGTACCCTTCATGAATTTATAGTCTTTAAAAAAGTCTTTCATATCATCAGTTAGTTTGTATTTTTCAAAAGTATATGGTAACTTCTTCATTCTTTTGCTCAGTTCAACTGCCCTAGAATATAGATGGATTTTGGCAACAGAAGAATAAAAAGGAAGGGAAGAAGAAAGGATAAAGCAAAAATAATGGAAAATAAATAGGAATTTCAGGAATTAAAAGTTCAATGAATATTTATTGAGCAGTCTGGTGGTAATGAAGGGAATGTTGGACTTTGAGATAGATGATCTGAATTTGTTTCCCAGTTCTTCTAATTATTAGTTGTGTGACTTTGGACAAGTCATTGAACCACTCATGGAATATTTTCTTACCTATAAAATAAGGAGTTTGTACTTAATGATCTCTAAAATTCCTCTAAACCCTCAATATTTGCTGATATGTTGTATCAAGAACTGTGCTAAGCTTTGCAGACATTATTAACTTAAGGATATGACATGGTATCATGCCCTACGGTCTTACAATTTGTCTGAAGACACGATATACATGAAACAATTAGAAACCACACACACACACACAATATATATCAAGGCCATTAAATTGGGATGTAGGTAATAAATATTATGTGAGTTTGAAAAGGGAAATGAAATGGTCTGTGGCCCAGAGTTGTCATGACAGTCTTCACATATGAAGAGACCTTGATTAGGGTCAGGAAGGACAACTGGGTTGTGCATAGAAAGAAAAAAAAAGACCTAGGTATTTAGCTACGTGGGAAGAAGGAGTAGAACTTATGTAGGGGCAAACATACAGAACCTTGAGAATTATCCTAGCATGGTCTAAGAATGTAAGACCTGAATTGCCTGACCAGTTGAGAGTACACCTAAGCTAATGTTTTGAGCTGTTAGAAAATGCAAGATGGAACACAATTGTTTTAATTGAACTGCATCTGTGATTTCTTTATTATAGGGAACAACTAGCAATACAGATAAGCACCTGCTCTGCATCTTCTTGTCCTAGAGAGTTGCGTGTGGCACAGAGAGGTTAAGTGACTTGCCATGGAGTCACACAGACAGTATGCATCAAAACAAGATGGCTTGTTATTTGACTAGAATGGTTAGGATATAACTTAGTCCACTTTGCGTTTTTAAGTGCATATTGTATTCTATGCATAACACTGATTTCTGTTGTTATTCTTTAAAAAATGGCAGTGAAAAAAAGGTACAAAAAATGATCTCTGACCTCATCTGGTTGCATGATTCAATATAAATAAATATACATATATATACACATACATAGATACATGCATATATATATATACACACATATACATACACACACATACATATGTATAATGACTTGTCTTTTCTCCTTTTCTGGCCATCAGAGATGGACTTGACCTACAGACGAATCATGGTATTCTCACTTCCCACCCTTCATTCCCTAAACAGGAAAATGCCATTTGACACACAGAGGGACCAAAGAGGCCCCTGACACTAAAATTAAACTGTTGTATCTATAGAATCTATCTGTTCAGAGCCCCAGAGGAAAATCCTTATTTTCTCCCCAGAACCAAGCTATTTGTATGTAGGGCAATTAGTAACCCCTTGGGTGTTTACTTTGGCAGCCTCTGTCTTTGTGTAGGTATTCACTTTAGATCAGGACTTGCCATACATAATTGGAGTTTTGGTATTGGAAATAGTCAAGAAACTCTAAAATGACTTAGGAGTAAAATAACTGCATATATTTAAGAGACAGCAGTCCTCTTCCACTGTCTAAAGATGGGCTGAAATTCTTGCAAAAGAGCAGCTAATTCCAGTGACTTGCCTACCTTAGGAAGACAACATGATCAAGAATGCAATTCCTATCTGGCCTTTTAAAGGAGGAGGGAATGAAATACTGCCTGGCAAACAAACAGAAGTGAGGATTGCTAATGATGTGCTGTTCCTACTGTTTACAAGGCAGTGCTTCATTTTACACACTGTACTCAGTAGTGACTTTTAAAATGTTAAATGAGAAGCACAGCCAGCAATGCATGTGAAATGTTCGCTCATTGTTGTAAACTACAAAAATATTGCCTTTATGCAATGAGAATCCCATTGTAGAATTTTGAAAGGCATAGAAATAAAAGACTCAGGATTGGCGCGATTTAAACAAACTCACTAGGATATAGTAGATGATTAAAATACAATCTATAATTACATTACACTGGTATCAGGTAAGGATAAAAGCCTATAAATACACTGGGGTCAGGGTAAGCATAAAAAAATGAAACAGTTATTTGAATAATCTGAGATCAAGTTGCAGTAATTAAAAATGAATGTATTATTCAAATGAAGGAATTAGGTTACAACACTCCTCGTATGAAAATATTATTGTGACAGACTGAAATAAGTTGGAAATGATTTTGATTTTAAAAATGGGTAAAGAAATGTAATGACTTCCATTGGGGGAAGAGTAGAGAATCATAGAATATCAAAAATATTTTTGACTAGTAAATGAGAGATGAAGAATAGCTCTTCATACACTTATTGGTATTTTATACTTGAAATTATTAAGCTTTGGGTGTCCTTTTAATAAGTGACTTATTTTTAGAAATTTTTTTTTTAAAGAAAGACAGGTCAGGTACTAAATCCTACATGAAGACATTTCTGATACTCTCCCTCCCCATTCTTCTAGTTGTTAAATCTGTCTCCTCCTCTAATTGTATTATTTTATGTAAACTTTGCTTTTACTTTTTTTATACATGTAGCATTCTTTCAGTAGAATGTAAGCTCTCTGCAGGTGGAGGGTGGGGTGGTATTTCATTTTATTAATCGATATCCCCAACACTAAGATAGTGGCTTATACATGTTATATACTTAATGCATTCTGATTGAATTGTGGAAAGCCTCAGGTTCATTGTAAATTATGGATGGCTCTAACATCTCCCTTCCTGTAGTTTTACCCAGAGATTGGGCTTTTTGAATGATTATTTTAGTGATCTTGAGTTTGGAGAATAATGAGAGGAAATATTGTTTGCTTATAGCAAGTGTCTGCAGGTGAGTGTGCAACTACAAACCCCCCATTCATTTGAAATCCTTCCACAGCAAGAAAAATATACAAATGGCCTTTCTCTGCTTAAGGGTGACTTTCCCTTGCACAGTATGTGAGGATTTAGACATGCAACTTGCATTATCATCAATAGAAACTGCACAGTTAAATCCATGTGCACCATCCGAAAAATTTACCCCCTAGTTGTTAGAACATCTATACTACTGAGTTTGGGGAAAGTGGATGCATTTATTAAATACAGAATAAATCTCTGCATTACTTATCAAGTTTTTCTGTAAGTAACATACTGATTCCCTTAGTTATCCCATTCCACAAGTCATTGGGAATTCCTATAATTGAAGCCAGAGAATATAGCTTAATAATTATTCAATGTAAAGTAACAGATAAACAATGCAATGGGACCCATAACATCACATGAATTCTCAATTATCCCTGTGCCTAGTTATAACCATTGTTGATTCTTCTCACTTCTCAAATCTAGGAGGCTTACAGTTTTGCCTGTAGCAGGGGAAACCTTTTTTCACTCTTTCAAAAGGACTATTTTATCCCCTTCCCTGTATCATCAGCTATATTGAAGACCCACAGAGATCTGCATGCATGGATATTGGATCCATACTCTAAATTCCAAATGTTCTCTATTCTCTTGGCATTCCTCCTAATTAGGTAAGGATGGAATTAATCCTTGTCATTGTCTCCCAATTGGGCAGTTTTCCTGTGCTTAACTTGCTTTTGCCCTCTTTGAAAGAGAAAATTATCCTATAAATCCTATATCACAGTAGTCTAATTTTGAGGAATATCTTTTCTCATGTTAGACCCCTACAAGTTGAGTAGGTAAAATAATCCTGAATTTGTACAAATGAACTTGTGTTTTCGTAATTATTAATCTAAGAAAAAATGCTCCTAGATTCTCACTGAAAGGATAGTGCTTCACCCACTTACCCCATCGTTTTGTATTTGTTGTGTTTATCATTATGAATCTGCATCCTCTAAAGAACTGCCTTAGCAGCAAAGAAAACATTGTCACTTCATAATGGTGTATTATTTTAGTATAATGTTAAGATGTGTTGAAACACCATTCGAGATAAAATCAGAGTATTTTCCTTGGTTCATCTGAGTACTATATCCTCTTTTATTTACTCTTATCCCCCCAGGTATTTTCCTGGTTTGGCTGTATCAGTTCCTGCCCATGGTATAACTTCCCACTACCAAATACTTCAAAGGGTCATGTTTTTCTCCAGAATAAAATTCTTCTCCTCTCTTCTCCCCACTTCGACCCTGTCCCTACATGTTTTTGGCCCCATGTTACTGATTTTGTTGTCATCTTTTTCAGGCCAGCACTTTTCTTCTTCACAATGCCTAAAATCTTGGCCTGGTTTCTGACCTTGAACTTTTCCCCCTTCCCTGTCTGTGTCTCCTTTGTAATTTTGCTTATCACTTTTTTGGAAAACATTACCATAATTTGTCCTTATCTTGACCCTACCTCAGTTGGAATCCTTTTTTTTTTTTAATGCTTTAATTATATTCTGCCTTTCCTATTTGAATTCTTTCTTCTATAGTCTTCCTAAGTTTTTACTCCCTCAATTTTTGAACTTTTTGAAATGCTATAACCAGACCTATCTAGTAGACTCTCTGACTACAGGAAGTAGGAAGATATCACTCCAACAGTTCATCACCTTCACTCACTTCCTTTGCACATATAAATCTTACTTGAAATTATCATTCTGGTTTTCAGGTCTCTCCCTCAGATTACTATCCTCACCGCATTGGTGTACATATCATTCTTTGGCAACTCTCCTTTTCGCCAGATAGCCCTCTCCCCCTAAAAACACAGGCTTCTATTCCCTGTTTTTCTTCTTTCCCCCTCCCCCCCAGACAGCTTTCTTTGTGGAGGACTTAATTCTCAAGTATAATATACTCTATTTCCTATCTCCCAAATGTTATTCCACTGGGAACTAGTCTAGTTCTTAAACTACCATTACTAAGACACTCTCCTCCCACTCTGAACCCCATTCCCTCCACCTCAGAAGATTCCTCTAACACCTTGTTTTAGGGTGTGTCAGTAGATACAATTCTATTCTGTAGTATCTTCCCTTTCTTAGGAAAATCTTCATTCAACAGTTATTAGGTAGTACTTTCTGCCAAATGCTTCCTATTTCTTTGAATTTTGCCTTCTTTTATATCCTAATAATTTTCACTGTGTTATTGGAGAGACAATAGGAAATATAATTGGGTATCTATGCCATCTCATGGATAGAGTACTAAGGGTGAAGTCAGGAGAACATTTACCAGATTTATGGTCTTGGCCCAAATCACTTAAATGTATCTCAGTTTTCTCATGTCTAAAATGAGTCTAATAATATCACTGATGCCTTCATAGGGACATTATGAGACATAAACAAGGTGAGGATGTCAATCTTCAAGTGCTGAATAAGATGTCAGTTATTAGGAGGGTGTATAGCATCAGATAGTGATAGCTAATATTTATATAACCCCTGACAGTTACAAAGACTTACCTGTCTGAAATCTTTTAGTGAATATAGAATTTAGAGTTGACCATCATTTGACAATCTTAGGTCTAGTTAACCTAATGATAAAACAAAAAAGTTATTAATTAAAATTAATTACTCATTCATAATTAAATAATACTTCAAATGATTCCTTATTAATTGAAAAAAAGTTATCATGAATTCAAGAAGGGGTGGAGGAGGCCTTTGTAATATACAAGGAACTGATAAAATTTGCACTTTCCATAGAGCCCCTAAGATCACTTCCCCATCAAAAAGAGCCATCAGAGGAGAAGAGTAAGAATCAAATGGAAGTACATAACCCTACATAGATAGTCCTCTGAGCTTAATCAATTGCAGGAAGACAATTGTGCATCTCAAATTTGCAGAAATTAGGTCTCAATGTAACAGAAAATGGTCTGCAAGTTAATTTTCAACTCCCTTTAAAATGAACTCAGCATTTCCTAATGAGCAAATACATGTTCCAGTGTTGGAAGGTACATCATATGATTAAGTTCTTACTCCTTTACAAAGCTGCTTTTTCTCTTTCCAAAATGATCATGCCTAGGTAATACAATATTCTAATTTTGTCAGGTAATTTCAATTTAATTTGAAAGTCAAGCTTAACTTTCAAAAGACGTTGAGAATCTTTTGACCAAAAGTCCAGAACATAGGACAAGGAAGGTCAGTCTTGAAAAAAATACAACAATAATAATTAGCATCTAGCATTTATAGAGTTCTATGAAGTTTACAAAGCAAATTACAAATATTACCTCATTTAATTTTTAAAACAGTCCTGGGAGACAGATGCTAATATTATCTCCATTTTACAGATGAGGAAACTGAGGAAGACAGACGTGGTGACCTAAGTGTTTAAGGCCAGATTCAGGTCTTTCTAACTCCAAATTCTGCAATATATTTGCCGTACCACCTGTTGTAGACCTGCACAGTCAGGGCAAGACTCAAGAGAAAAACCACTCAACCCAGAAAAAATCATCTAGTTTTTGGTTTATTATTCCCCAGTCCACAGACTCATCTACCTAGCCATCCTGATCTCCCTTCTACTTCCTTTCCTGCTAATTCCTCCACCTCTATCCATCCACTTTAAATGCTCTCTAGCTTTACAACACATTTGCCCTGTCCTTTAGGAAAGGAATTGAAGGATGTTGACCTAATAGCAGCAACATTTGATGAACTTCTTGATGAGCTGTACTCTTAAATGTAATATTCTCCTGTCATTCATTCTCCATACTGATCCCCACTCTGATTTAGCACTGGGCAGTGTAGGTGTGTATTCTGTGCCAGAGCAAAAATACAAAGAAAAGAAAATCAACATATCCCCCCCCCTTTGTTCTCTCTACTTTTTATTGAAGTCTCTTGCATAAAAGTGACTGACTGAATTTTTATCAAAATATAGTCTAGAAAAAGCAAGAATAATGAAATATACATATATTATTGTGCTCTCTCACTTTTCCCAAAGGTAGCAAATTTTTCAACAGCAAGATTTTACCAAGCTCTGTAAGATTTTACCATCGTTTGCCACCAACAAAATCAGAAATGAGACATATTTCATTGGTTAGACTTGCTGAAAATTGAGGGTATACCAAAAAATAATACTGACTCCATTATGCATATTAATGTAAAAATAAAGTTTGTTTTTTGGAGCTGCAAAATTTACCCAGAGTTCCTTGATTAAAATGAAGCCCTACAACTCTTAGAGACGTTGTTTCTGATTTTAACCTCCCTTATTTAATTTTAGATTTTATAGTTCATTCACTGTAAGATCACCCACTCATCTGAAACACCCCTGGAGAAAGGCCACTTTGCCTTTCACCCTGTACTTCCTAACTTTATTATTATGGACAGACCTTGAAAGAAGGATTTTCAAAACTCTGAGCTTTAAAGCTCCAATTTGCTGCAGTAGGAGTTCAAATGTCTGTGAATTGTACCTGATGCTTAAAAGTCATAAACTGAGCTGCTATTTTGATTCTACTCATAGTTTAATTTCCTTTGTTTTGCCAATGTTAATATAATTTGTTGATGTCACTGAATGTGTTGGACATGTATGTGAGATCATGAAGCACCTTCATTGTACTTCCTCCAAAATACATGCTTTAAAGTACATTCCTATCATGATAAGATGTTAGAAAGTTCAGCACTGTACTGATCATTCATGGTCCCACTGAGACTTTCAACATCCTATATTCTATTCATGGTAATGGAACTTTGCATAGAAATTAAACAATAGGATCTTTAAAGGTTAAGAAGATAACAGGTATAAAACTGGGACTAAGTATAAAACTTATATTTAAAGATGGCAAATGTGGAGTGCAGGATGTTATGGATAGGATATTTACAACAGAAATGAAGTCTAAAAGAGGCATTTAGTACTCAGCTACATGAAACTGGGATGAAAAAAGACACCCAACAAAACTCCTATTTGCACAGTGCCTCAGGCTTTCTGGTAAAGCTCTGGGCCATGCTAAGAGCTAACGAAAATGAGCTCTAAAAAAACCTGAAAATAGAATTTATCACCACATCTTGCTTTACGAACTATTGAATTTTTAATTATCAGTGGAAAAAACTAAGCATGACTGGTGCTAAACACACAGTGGTGATTGGAGGTTAATGGAGTCTTCAAGTTCAGAACAAAAGTTTTCCTTCACAGCAGGAAAATTAAGTAGCAGCAGGCATTCACTGTGGAAGTCTGTTGGGTTGTTCTGACTTATAACATGTGCCTACTAGTCTTTACCAAGAAGAGCTGGGGCAGGGAGGAGGAGTTGTCATTGTTTGGGGATTTTTTTTTTTTTTGTTTTGTGTTTTCCCCTCAGAACACTTAAAAAACAAAATGGCCCCATATGACTTGAAAGCAGCATGAATCTCAGAGGTGAGCTCTCTTCCATATCCCAAGAGCTACTTAAAAAGGGATTTTGAAAGAGACAAAAATGTGTTCTTTGAGTCCACTGAGGAAAAGCAAAGTTCTGGCAAAGGGTAAATTGTTTTGTTTCAAGTAGAATTTTGACCTTAATCTCACAGTGATTTTTTGCCTTTTCTGGCCTTCTGTCCTCTCACTGTTCTAAGATACATTGTACATATATCCTTGTGCTTAATGGTGCTATGGAAGCTGGATGCTGGCTGGTCCATTTAGATGACTGTAAAGGATCGTATATAAATTCTCACAAAGTTTTTTTTTTTAATAACATAAATCTCGAGGGATTATCAAACGTGGTGCCACAACCAAACATTTAGGGGAAGAACAAAATTAAATGAATTCTTTTCCCCCTTTCTCCTCTTTCCTGGAGCACTGAGGGAAAGTACATAGTGCCATCTGCTGGAGAACCATTCACCTTTCCAGGATTTCACCAATCTGCATTCTATAGTAGCCAACCACAAGAAATTATTTGACATTAGGAATGTGTATATTTGATCTCCAAAAGGAAGCTCAAAGTATGTCCATGTATTATAAAATATCCATTATATCACATGAAAACATTTTTTGTGAAAAATATAGTGTGATAACTTGAAAATTTCCCTTAGCATATAAAAATTGTAGTGTTTAAAACATGAAATGACAATTATTTTTTCCTCTGAAATTTGAAATAGAATATTTAGACTATTTTGGATGGCAAAAGACATACCTTTTATAATGTATTACATTCACTTTATTTAAATCAGGAAAACAAAATAACATGGAAAAATAGCTTTGGCATAAATACCTTACCTTATGGTTAGCTCCCTTTGGGTATTTGGAAAGAGTTTAAAACAGCAAAAGCATTTCAGGCTTTCCAATACAATTTTTTAAAGACTAAAAAATGCTTAAAGAATTATTTTTCTTAAAACATTTGTCATATATCAAATTGTTATTTATAATAGTATTTTTTCAAATTAAATGATTATCCTTTGTCATGTACACATGGAAAGAATGTTGTACCCAGTGTTGGGAAAGACATATGTGCTTAATTTTGCTTTGTTGCTTATGATCTAAGTCTGTAAGTGAGTTATATCACTAAAAAATGAGCCTCAGTTTTCTCATCTGTTAAGTAGAGATAATACTTACAACTACCACCCTCACAGGATAATTGTGGGGAAAGTATTTCAGAAACCTTAAAGGCCAGGAGTTGCTATACTTATTAAGAATTCTTTCATAGGTTTTTAGAGTCAGAAGGAACCTCAGAGCTCATGGGTTTTTAACCTGGGTGGCCATGGATAGATTTCAAGGGGCAGGTGAATTAAGCTGAAGGAAAAAAAAAATCTATACTTTCACTAACTTTTGGTTTCCATTGTAATCCTATGTATTTTATTTTGTTTCTCAAAACAAAATTTTGTTTTATTTTTCTTTCAGAAAAGAGGTTCATGAGCTTCAGCTGATTGCCAAAGGTTACTATTACCGCCTCCCCTGCCCCCCCCACACACACATATGTTAAGAACATAATTCTAATCCAACCTCATTGACAGATGAGGAAATTGAAGCCTGGAGAAATTAAGTGATTTATAGAAAGAAGGTGCTGCAGTCAGAAAGATGTAGAACTGGGATTTGAATCTAGGTCTTCAAATACCAAATTCCATACTCTAAGACCCCTTTCATAGGGTCCCTTTATAGGCTAGGCTAGGGGCACAGGACTGGGACTGGGTCTATTTCATTGGGATAAGGAAGTCCTGGTGAGAAGCTTCCTCTCCAAATGCAGGTCAATTGCAGCTGCTGCAATTTAAGAGTCTTAAAGAGTTACCATAGAGGATTAAGAGGATAAGTGATATGCTCAGCATCACACAAGCCACTATGTATCAGAGGAAGGACTTGACCACACCAAACACACCACTTCCTGACCCAGAGGCCAGCTCTCTTTTCACATTCCGACTTTCACAGTTTATAACCCCTTAAATATAATATGAAACCATATGTATCTCTATATTTTAAATCACAGTTTTGATTGGTTATAAATGATAAAATGTGTGTTTTGAAATCTCTGACTAAATCCATGAATCATTGCAAGATGGAGAGAGCAATGGACTAATCTTAGGTTTGCCATAACTGTCTGTGTAACTTGCCACAATTTACTTCTCCTGGCCCTGTGTGAAAAAGGTATGGAGGTGGATTATCTATCCCTAAGGTCCTTTCTTTCTAGCTCTCTGCATCTGTGGCTTAGACAAAGTTTTTGAGAATGTTTTCTTTTTAAGAAGAGTTCAGGTTCTTTAAAAAATAACAATTTAGAATAAGTATATTTGAAGTATCATCTTCTGAAATCTACTGAATTGGGTGGTGTTGGAGGGTTTTTTTTGGGGGGGGGTGGACAAGGATGGAACTGCAGTTTCATTAATAGAGACAAGTTAATTCACAGTGATGAAATTCCCTTTACCCATGAAGATTAGCAGTGGCCTGCGGTTTTGTTAGGTTATGTGACATGGGCAGGGTCACACAGTACTTCACAGAGATAAAACTTGAACCCAGGTATCATGCTCTCCCTCTGTCTGAAGTTAAATTACATCTAATATGGTCCCTTCAGTGCAGGCCTTAGAACTAGACCCCAGTCTGACACTGATGTTTTCAAGGGGTTTTTTATGTAGTTACAAAGACATTATGCCCCACTTTTTTGTTATTCACTATTCTAGTTCCTTTATCCTAAATATTACAAAATTAAAACTTACAGTTCCCTAATATTCTTTCTTCTAACTTAGTTATATTTAATATTAGATTTCAAAGAAAAGTTATCCCTAGAAAAGTCATAAAAATGAAAGAAAAATATTTTAATTGAAAGGAAAAAAATGTTTCATTATAGCACATAGTAGTTCTAAGAATTTGATCCCTATTAATAGGACCAAGTACTTCTCTCACTGATTATATTGTCTTCTTCATTGGTGGCACAGAGCTTTATGAGACAGGAGTATGTCTGAAATCAAGATTAAGAAGAAATACCCTCTGAATAGCAGATGTTTAGTGCTGAAGATAGTTTTTATTCCAAACTGCAGGGCAACTTTTTCTGATTAGAATGGGATTGTGTTAACAAATAGAATATATTGTAGAAGGAACCCTGAGGTAGTAAATACATGTAAAAGCACTTAAAAAAAGAGCAAAATGTCATTAGGGAAAAACTTTCTTGAAGACAAGGCAAAAGTGGTTCCCAGTAACTCCCAGGCTTTCCCCAAGGCCCAGCACAATCCGAATATTTGGGGTTGTTGCAAAAGAAGTAGGCCTTCATTTAAGTACAAGGAGTTTTAGAATGTCTGAATCCACTGATGCTGAAACTCCTTTTCCATGTTGAGACTTCAGGGATTAACAAGGCCCAAAGCAAAGAAAAAATCAAAAGGTAAGGCCGTAGGGCTGCTGGGGCAGGGCAGCACACCAAGGGGCCTGCCAGCCATTTGGCACCTCCTTTCCTCACCAGAGCTCCACATTGCCCTGCAGCTGACTACCCACCCCTCCACCACCACACCACGAGGCCCTGCACTTTTTAACTGACACCCTGTAGAAGCTTAATGAGCCACTTGAAAAACGAATGCAAAACAAAGAAAGGTAATGGAAACTGACAAGCTGAAAAAGGAATAGAGAGGTTCATTTCCAATGTGGTGCTTGGGGGAGTTTTCATCAGAATATTTCCATGAAGTGATGGAAGGAGGAAAGAAAAAAAATTAAGAAACAGCCTCATGTGATGAACTTGTATAATTTATTCCTCCACAGAACAGCAGGTAGTACTGTTTCATTCCTTCTTTTTCCTGCCTCCTCCCCATACCAACCCCCCCATCTCTCCCCTGCACCTAATTTTAGAGCATTCCCAGGCCAGGTAAGAATGAAAATGAAACATACTAAAGAGAAGTCATAATGAAAATGTGGAAAGCTCACAGATTATTTATAAGTTTGCAAGTTGTGTATTTGGTGGAGATTTCCTCCCTTCTGCTCCTGCTTGCTGATGAAGAATGGTATTTTAATAGGCAGATGGTAAAGACAATTACAGTTAGGGGCTCAGCTGGGAGTTACATCAGTTTATTGCAAATTATTAGTTGATAAATGCTTTTGTTTACAAGCAAAGTCTTAAGCAGCTTTGTAATCAGTTTATCAGCTGCAGGCTGAGTTTTGACAGCTTGCCTTTGGGGTAGAGTGTCATTTCTTGGCTGGTCATTTAAAATCCTGCTGACCCGGGAAGTAAGCCAGACCCAAGATGGGCACCCTAAGTATACCTGTGAGCAAGGTGGCAAAGTCCATAGGGCTCTACATTCAGGATCAGTGCTGGAAAAACTACTAAAACTACTGTGAAAACTGTGACCCAAGACAGATCACCTTAAAAGCTGCTAAAGATACCTAGAGATGAATGGAAGCCTATTTTCAGAGTTTGAAACGCCTCTAAGTTAGCAAACATGTCTTATCCATCTAAATGGCTTTGAAATAAAACATTTAAGGACCCTATAAAAACGTGATACTTCCTCACCTACGATATTCATTGCAGGAAACCTGTGTTTTGTAATCTCAAGTATATTTGTTCAGAAAGCACTCTCTTCTTCTCAAGGTCATGAGTGAATTCCTTTTTCTTTTCATTTAGTAGTAGAGGTCTCACTGAGTAGCCATCATAGAAAGACTAGTAAAGACATTAAACTACTGGTAACCACAGTCTGATTATTTCCTAAAGAGGGCAGCTTGGCAGGGGAGACACTGTTTCTTGGGAAGGAAGGAAAATTGTCTCTAGACTTTTTTTTTTTAACTTTTAAAGGAAGGTACTCTGCTTTAGAATGAATAATAATAGCTCACATTTATACACAGTTTAAGATATACACAGGTTTAAAAACTACTCTTCAAAGGAGAGAGAAAATAGTATTACCCTTATTTTATAGATAGGCTCTGACAGATGACCTGTTTTGCTTAAATGCCACTTGGCTTGTAAGTTGCAGAGCTGGGATATGAAACAAGCTCTCCTTACCCAAAGTTCAGCCCTCTTTAGACTTACAGAGTCAGGAATAGGGCTGAAAGAATTATTTAGGTTATGTTACCAGCTTTACCTGTGAATATTCTAGGGATAAGATTAGTAAACTATTTAAAACACTTTTTTTCCTGATCTGTAAAATGGGATGGCAAATTCTATTAAATTCACAGTTCTCTTATTACTATTCATAATGTCTTTGTTTTGTTTTACTTGAATCCATAGAAGGCTATGAGCTTTCCAGGTAGGCTCCTTATGAGGACAATGTTTCAGTTGAATTTGCTGCTAAATAATAAAATATATCTGGTTATTTGTGACTTTATTTAAATAATTTTAAAAAACCCTACAGATCTTTCCTAATTCTGAGGCTAAGTAATAAACTTTATTTGGGTTTTTAATAAACCTTGTCATTTTGAAGCAAGTATCTAACACTTTTATTCAGTAGAATTAAGAGATTATTTTAAAAGTGGCTTTTTTAAGGTACCTAATAGATAGCATTTACTTTGATCAGCTCAGGATTTGAACCAGAGTTTACTCAGATACATATTTACCTATTTGATGCCTATATCTTCTAAAGCTATGTATTTAGCTCTCTCAACCCTCTGAAAAATAAGCTTTGGTCGTTCAGTCAGGGGGAAAGAAAATAAATAAAATGCTCCCTTATAACCCCTTCTGGGAGAATCTATTTAGTTTTCTAGTTTACTGACTGTAACTTTATGCTCATTTCTGTGCTTTGGAATTTATTTGAGGGGGTGGAGGGTGGAATCATCAGCAAATGGAGAATGAATGACCAGTATTAGAAGCCAATTTTTTTTTTATTCAGAACTGCTATATCCCTTGATGCATTAGTGGAACATAGATCATTGCAAAAGTAAATTCAATAAATTAATTTAGTGGGTTTGTCCTCCACATTACATCTAAAGCAAACATCTTTTCTTTGCTTACCTCAGTTATTCTATCAAATCTCTGTCTTCCACCTCCCTTGTGCTCCTTCTCCCACTTTTTCCCTTTCTGTCTTTCAACCAAAAACCTTACCTCATGAGAAGTAACTAAATCCATCCTAGAACTGACCATTTGATTTATCTATTTTTTTTTATTTTGGCAAAAGCTTTGTTGTTTTGATGCTAGGTTTTTCAGTAAAGAAGAAAAATCCTGACTTCACCTTCCCCCCCCCCTTTTATTTTCCTATGGCTGATTATATGGTACGTTGGAAAGAGCCCAGGATTTGTGATCAGTGGACCTGAGTTTGATTCCTCACTGCTATAATTTGAGCCTGCACAAGTCTCTAGGAGTGATTTGGATTATGAGATCACTGAGGTCCCTTCCACCTTGAAATCAGTGTTCCTGATCCTAATTATACATATTCACTATAGACATTCAGTTTCTGATTTTACCATCCTTTAGTAATAAAAATCCTTTCTGACTCATTAGATAGGTATGACTCTTTAGAAATTTCATAAAAGTCCTTGGTAATTTAAAAACATGGGTTTTGTTTTACTACAGAAAGATGCATAATTTTCACTTTCTATAGTCAAATTATTGGAAGGTAAATAATGTACACAGTAAAAAATTCCATTTGAAAATTGTTTTTCTTGACTGGAGAGGAGAGAGAAAATGGGGAGGGATGGAAGGGGGACTTTTGACACTCTCCTTAAAGGCAATGCATTAGCCATTGAAGCCTTAGTCTGTGGTTGGTACTTGACTGAATCTCTCTCTGTCTCTGTCTGTCTCTCTCTGTCTCTGTCTCTCTGCCTCTGTTTCTCTTTCTCTCTCTGTCTCTCTGTCTCTATCTCTGTCTCTGTGTTGTATAAAAAGATGTCAGGAATGCCAGCATGTGAAAATGAAGTGACCAAAAATGTGCTCCAAATTGTTTAGTTTGCCTACGCTGTACAAGTGAAAAATGTTAAGGATTATTTAACAACGGGGAAAGACCTTTCTGCAAAATGCCTTTGATTTATTGCTGGTGTGTGCTGCAGATCTTTATCAGCTATTCTTACACTATTTTATTCAAAAACTTGTGTAAACCGTGAGTTGGCATGTTGCAGCATAACGGGAGAGGCATTAATCAACCCTTAAATAAACAAGTTCATAGATCTATCTAACAACTATGAAGTAGTTAATACATTTATAAGCAATTTTATTATAGAAAGAAGGCCTAAAAGAGTAGTGCTTAATTATCTGGACTCCTCTGTGCTGGGCTCTCTTTTGATTTTATTAATGAAGCAGCTGGCCCATTGTTTCTCTTTAATTCCGCTATTGTTTTAAGAATATGTCACAGCTCTTTATTCTTTTATCAGGTACTGTGCAGGAGGAACCACACAATACCTCATATTCCTACTGTATTTGCCAATGCACAAAGAAACCTCCAAAGCGTTTTTCAAAGCAGGGGCACTCATAATTTATAAGTTCTATTCCTTGCACTACTTTACTGTCAAGAATTTCAACAGTATTGGATTTGAATTCATTATAAATGTGTGTTAAACAATGTGGTTACGTATAGATATATGTCCTGTGTTAATGTCTAAACGCTGAGATCTGGGCACTATAACATGTGTAGCATGGAAATTGGGACATTCTTTACCCAAGGAAATTATTTCAAACAATCACCTCTGCATGGAAAAAAAAAATAAATTTGAGGCCTGGACCTCATCTTGGATTTTCAAATTATCCTTAAATGAGTTTATTTGGAAGAAATAAAAGAGAAATAGAGATAACAAAACAAACAAATGCCCACTCCCCTCACCCTCACTATGCCCCCCCCCCAGGAGTTTGATGTCTTTTTTTTTTTTGTCTGTTCAAAGAAACGTTTGTTCTTCAAAAGAAATGGTTTTAATCTATGGGAATGTGCCTGAAAGTTAGTGTGGGTCATTCCATGGGCTAATATGCAGTATTGTTTAAATGAGTTTTGATAGTGGCCTGACCCTCCTCCCCAGTCATACTTGTATACAGGAAATCGACTCTTAGGCTGGTGGAATATGACATGATAATTACAGGGCTCCAATGTTAGGCAGCCCCAAAAGAATGGGTAGGGATCAGTATTCTAACATGAGGTATCTATGCTGAAGCTATTTCAACATGATGGTTCAGTTGTAATTACTTATTTCTTGAATTTCTTTGAAAACTACAAAATCTTCAGAGTAACATGATCCCGGTGAATCTGATTTTTGGTGGATTTGGGAGGTAAAACAAACAAGGAAAAAGAGTCCATATGGGAGACTTGTGTTCCTTGTAACACATGCAACTTTTGGGTTTTTCTGGCAAATATCTGGTTTCCTGGACAGCTTATTGATTTTTTTTTCCCCTTCCAGAGCCCGAGTCTTAAAAAGAGAAACTAGATAAATCATTCTACTTCACAGCTTAATACATCTACCAAAAGTTACAAAACTCAACTTTCAGTTTACTTTTAGAAAATCCACAAGAACAAGTTGCAATTATTTAGCCAAAGGGGAAAAAAATCCAAAAATAAACTTCATTTTTATGGAGCGAGAAAATGAATTAATTTGCTTCAAATCACCCATATTCTTATATTCCTGGATGCATTTCTCACATAAAATAAAGTTTTATACTAGTATCCATATCTATCTTCTTGAGGCGCCACTGTCCTTCTACATATTGAGGCAAAGTAATACAGAATCTAAATGCGATTTAATTGGTTCAATTTGCTATATATTTTTATGCTAAGTTTGGCACCCTATCTTGATGAGCCCGAATGTAGTTGTGCTCTAGGTTTATAGCTTCATATTGCTTATGCTTTCTTATTTTTACAAAGCAAAGTCTATCAATCACAGATAAATTAGGGAAAAAATGTACAAACAACACATCGCAAAGATTTTTTTTTTTTGCAGCATGCTATGTAATTATTAACCTGATTTTTACCATTGTGTGAAACCATGAATTGCAGATAGCATGGATGAAGTTAAATGCTTTTATATTAAATACATTTTGCTTATACTGGACTCTATAGGTATGGTCGTACAATATAATTGAAGCTTTGTCAGCTCTGTAGCCTAGCAACAGATAATACTGTTAGGTTACTGAATTGCTCCTGGTTGACAAGTAGGGAGTATTTTTGTGTTTATCATGTTTGCTAATGATGGGATCCTTTCCAAAAGGCTTGTCTTAATCTTAATTAGAGTTTATCAGCAGAGGTCTGCATGACATTACGCAGACACTGATTTCATAAATAATAAAAAGTGCAAGTGAAAAATTTGGCAGGAGAGGGAGATATTTGAGGCCACTGATTCTTGTAAGAGGAGCGTGAATTTCCAAAATGTAATCAAGTTTGAACTGTGACTCCATTCTTTATTATCGAAACTTGCAATACACTTCACTGCAGTTTTGACAGCAATTATGAATAAAATTTATCAGCTTCCTGTTAGGAACCAGATCTGTTTGTGCAGGAATCTTGATCATAAACATTACTAAGAACAGCAAGTCCATTTTCTTTCTTTCTTTCTTTCTTTCTTTCTTTCTTTCTTTCTTTCTTTCCTTTCTTTCTTTCTTTCTTTCTTCCTTCCTTCCTTCCTTTCTTTCTTTCTCTTTATTTTCCATGAACATTAAGACCTCAGTAGTTATTGCTTTTCCATGAAACCTTGAAACTGCTTGTCCTTTATTTTGTGGGGGTAGTGATGGGAAGCAAAAATGAGTGGCTGTGTTTGCAGTATAAGAGGCAGACAAAGAGAGAATCCTAAAATAACCTTTCCATTTGGTGGAAACTATGGAAGTATCAGATAGCTGCCTCAGTGCCTGATGTCATTTGATAAAGGATTCATGCCAAGGCTAGAGGAATGTAATTTTTCTGCTCTAGTTTGCACAATATGATATTGTTCCACATCCACAATGTTCTGGGATTCAATAGTATTGATCATTCCTAACTAATAAATTACCTATGTATAATTAACACTAAACTAATAAAGGACTAAGAGAAGTTTGTGGCAGCACGAAATCCAGATTTCTGACAAATTCAATCTGAAAATTATCCATGGGACGCTTCTTCAAAAAGAATGATTTGGAGTCAGAGGATTGGGTTTGAGTTCTGGCTTCAACATTGAACCCATCATCTCATTCTTTTCCCTGAGCTTCTGCTCCATTTGTAAAGCAAGTAGTTGGATTCACTGATCTTTTAGGTACCTTCCTCCCCTAAATCTATGATCCTTTTTATCCATTTCACTAATGATCACCACAAACCAAGGAAATAGGAAGCAAAATCACTGATTTCAGATATTGATTTCTGAATGTCTTCACTGAATTAGCCTGAACACTTTTGACAAAGGTATTGAATGCTACTACAACTACTACTATGACTACTCCAACAACAACTACTACTTCAACCACTAGTACTACTACTACTGTTGCTAAACAATAGGAAATCTTATTACTAAGAATAGTATATTTTACTTCTATAAATGATTTGTCCATGTTAGAAGATTAATATCTAGCTCCTTTCACAAGGTAGTACTGTTACTTCAAATGAGCTGTTCCCCTTTCATTTTTAGAACTTAAATTGTATTTCTTGTTAATTGCTATAGAACTTATCTATTCAAACCTTAAAGCATCTAGGTGACACAATGGATAGCCTATTGAGCCTGGAGTCATGAAGACTCATCCTCCCAAGTTCAAATGTGACCTCAGACATTGTACTAACTGCACAATGTACTGGACCAAATTAATTAACCTTGTTTGCCTCAGTTTCCTCATCTGTAAAATGAGGTAGAGAAAGAAATGGCAAACCACTACAATATCTTTGCCAAGAAAACCCCAAGTGGGGTCACAAAGAGTTGGACACAAATGAAAAATATGCAAAGCTTTCCCTTCCCCCTTTGTTTTTCTGATGAAAAAGTTAACATAGGAAGTTTGTGTAATACGAACCCTCAGCTAGCATTTGTTAAACACGCACTTTTTTAAAGATGAGGAAACAAAATAGCACTAATTACAATATTCAAGTAGAAAGATCAAGCTCTTTTTGCAGGCCTCAAAGAGGTATAAAAGTTTCAAAGTTAAACACATGCAAATGAAAGCACACATCCAAACACTTAAATATGCATATGCAAACCCAGACATGAACTTTGTCAACACTTTAAAAAACAGATCTTTGAAATAATTTTTTTTTTTTGCTTTTTTGGAGGGGAGAAGGCGTCAATTAGGGTTAAGTGACTTGCCCTAGGTCACACAGCTACTAAGTGTTAAGTATCTGAGGTCACATTTGAACTCAGGTACTCCTGACTCCAGGGCTGGTGCTCTATTCAGCTGCCCCTATCTTTAAAATCTTTTTTAAAAAATATTTTTAAAACATGACCGACACTGGTTAAGCACTATAGATACAAAGAGAGGTAAAAAAAAAAATTAGTCCTTATCCTCAAGAAACTAACAGTCTGATAGGGAAGACAACATGTAAGAAATTATGTACAAACAAGAATAGATTCAGGATAAATTGGAACTAATCTCAGAGGGAAGGTAGTAAGATCAAGAATCATCATTTTTAGAGGTAGAATGGATAGAGCCACAGACCTAGAGTCTATAAGACATGGGTTCAGCTCCTATCTCAGAAAAATACTAGCTGTGTGAATTTGGACAAGGTACTTCAGCTCTCTCAGCTTGAGTTTCCTCAGTTGTAAAATGGGGATATAATACTGATAATGTATAAAAAAGCACTAACCAGATATGAAAAATCACTGTATACCATCAGTTGTTATTATCAATATTTGCATTGACTAGTCCAGGCTTTCATTTTATTTTTAATTAAATTCTAGTTATTAAGCATTTGGGTTTTTCAACCTCCCGTTATACCACCACCACCCAAGTGGGGAGAGGAAGCAAAAGAAAACCTTTGTAACAAAATGTGTGTAGCTAAGCAAATCAACTTCTCACATTTCTGATATCCAAAATCATGCGTCTTAGTCTCCATGTTTTGTTCATCTCGTCATCGTAAGAAGGTGAGGAGTAGTATTCTTTGTCATCAGTCCTTCGTAATCATGATTGATCATTACGTTGATCTTAAGTCTTTCAAAATTGTACGGTGTCGTCGTATAATTATTGGTTGTTGCCCTGGTTCTACCCACTTCTATATCAGTTCATATAAGATTCTCAGGTTTCTCTGATAATTTCTTACCTAATAATAGTATTTAATCACATTCATATAACATAATTTGTTTAGCCATTCCCCAATTTACCAGCACCCCCTTACTTTAGAGTTCTTTTGCCACCACAAAAAGAGCTACTACACATATTTCTAAAGAAGTTAGTCCCTTTTCTCTTTCTTTGATCTTTTTTTGGGGTATAAGACTAGTAGTGGTATCTAGTCCTTCATTTTAAAAAGAAGAGGCCAGAGAAGCTGTATCTTACCAAAAATCACATAACTACATAGCAGCAAAAGCATGATTAGAACACTTTTGACTTTTGACTCCTACCACAATGTTTTGCTTTGCTTTATTTTGGTTGATGCTGTTTGGAGGATATCTAGTTTTAGAGGAATCACTTCGTCTGAATTTTTGGATAGGAGTAGAAGTGCAAGTATATTTTATTAAATACGTACTTTGTGCCTAGAACCATTAGATAAGGATAATAGCATCTAATCCTACATTTATTTTTTTATTTTATTTTTTTAAGCAATTGGGGTTAAGTAAATTGCTCAAGGTTACACGGCCAGTTATTATTTCTGGGTGTGGTGCTGAGTATCTGAGCCCGGATTTGATCCAGGTCATCCCCATACTGGAGCCGGTGCTCTTACTCGCTGTGCTACCTGGCTGCCCCTAATCCTACATTTATTGATATACCAGCAAAATGCCTTAAAAGTAAACAAAACTTTAAATCTATTCCTGTTCCTAAACCTAATCTCTTTATCCCCTTCTAACTCTTGAACATGTTGGATTCACCCCTTTGATGTAGACACACTAGCATAGGATATGCTATCTGAAAAAAGTATTTGTCATGATGAATCACATAAGTAAGGAATTCCCAAGGTAAAATTTGAACCCAAATTTCTGCTTGTTCCAAGCCCCACATGCTTTAATTTACACCACACTGCCTTTCAATGTGAGGACTGTAGCTAGAAATTCAGTACCTTTGCAGCAATATAATGTGAAATGTAGCAGACTTGAAGTCTGCTCTCTTCCTATTCTCTTCTCCGAACAATTGCTGACATTTACATAGTGTTTCAAGCTTTGCAAATTACATGGATGAGGATGATCCTATGCGAATTGCTCCGATTTTAGAAATGAGAAAAATGAGGTTCAGAAACTATGGAACTTGCCTATGGTCATATAGCCTGACTGTACCAAGCTGGGATCCACACTCAAGTTTTCTGGATTCTAGATCTGACTCTCTCTGCAAAATACCACAGTGCCTCTCATGCCTTCTATTCTGTGTAGGCAGAGGAATGAGAAGACATAAGTGATTATACCACCTCTATCTAGCCAGAAGAAGTTTGAATCACAATGCAGCATCATAGAGATGCACAAATTAAGTTCAGACACATTTCTTGGGATGTCCTAGAGAAAAATATTATGATGTGTAATGCTACCATTTACACTTTTGAATCTCATGTTTTAAGGAAATGTTTCCACTCTTTGGAACAAAGAATTGGGGTGACTAGATGGCGCAGTGAGTAGAGCACTGGCCCTGGAGTCAGGAGGACCTTAGTTCAAATATGGCCTCAGACACTTAATACACACACACACACACACACACACACACACACACACACACAGACGCACACAAACTAGCCATGTGACCTTGGGCAAGTCACTTAATTCCAATTGCCCTCCAAAAAAAGAAAAAAAATGAGTCTTATAGTACTATTAGGCTTCTGGTCAGCTAAGCTATTCACCTTCCAGAAATAGCATGAATCTTGAATGAGAGATGGGCCTCTCTCATTCACAAAGTTCCTTCCAGCTCTGACATAGAATGATTCTGAGTGGTGACAAAGTTCATGTCTGGGTTTCAGATGTGCATATTTAAGTGTACAGATCTTTGTTTTTGCTTGCATGTGTTTTACTTTGAAATTTTTATGCCTCTTTGAGGCCCACAATATGAACTTTATTTTTCTACTTAAGTATTGTCATTAATATTATTTTGTTTCCTCATCTTTAAAAGCAAATAACCTCATTTAATTAATTGTCCAAAGTTTTTTTCTAAAATGATGTCCTAATTCTTATACATTGAACTGTGGAAATTCATATACTCTCATTATCTCTTCTACCAGATTTTTGCAACAGTTGTTTACAACTATAATATCTTTTGGGGAGGGAGTGGAGGTTGGATTGGAAATAAAGTATAATTGAAAAAGTAGATAAACAAAGAAATATGACTTATCTAAATAAGTATCATTTTTACTTGTTTAATGAATATATCATAGTTTTTGCTAGACGTATATCATGAGATAAAACAAAGTTTATAACGTAGTAAGTATTCAGCGTTATTTCAGGCATAAGTGTATTGGATATATATCTTGACTTGAAAGTATAGATTAAAAAAATATAAATGCTTTGCCTGTCTAAACATGTAAAATAAATGAGCCTTCACTATCTCATTCCAATATATTAGTAAATGGACTTGCACAGGTTATTTCTTTTTTAATGCATGTCATGTGACCACTGTAGCATAGAGCCACAGTGTATCTTTTTTTTTTACCAAGAAAGGCTTCTTTTCCTTTAAACAAACCTTTATTTAAATTAGCCTTTTTGAAGCAGATCTTTGGCATATCTTCTTTCCAGGAAGTTCTGTCAGTGGGAGCTAAGATAAAGCAGTCATCATGTTATGAGGAATATTACATAAGAAAGATCAGTCAGCAAAAGTTGGTAGTAATCACATGGAGATGAAAACTATGTTATGAGAATATCAGAATTTAGCTTTGTGGGTTGTTTGAGGTGTCTGTGTGTGTGTGTATTTGTATGTGCGTGTGTGTGTATATATTTGTACTATGAAAATAAATCCATAAATCACAAATTTTCTGAGCCTCAGTTTCTTCATCAATAAAAGAGAGGAAAATATCTGCCATACCTGCTCTATCCAGTGATTGCAAAGATCAATCAACCAATCAGCAAATATTTCTTAAGTACATATAGTGTAGCAGGCACTTTATGAAGTACTTGAGATACAAAGAGAATGCAAACATAGTCCCTACATTCGAAAATGGGAGAGACAAAATGTATGTATACAGGTATAGACAAGGTATGCACACAATAGATAGAAGGAAAAGACTCTAGTAAGGTGTGGCGAGTGGTGGGGAGGCAGGGATCCTGATTGGCAGAGGGATGGAAAGGGCAGCCAATGCAAAATGAGAGATCGCACTCTGTATGAAAGGAACAGCAAGTAGGTGAGTATCCGGTCAAAAATTTCAAAGGAATCAATGGAAAAAATATGTGAAGGAAGAAGGGTCTAACAGCACTGCATCTCAAATTATACTACAAAGTGGTAATAAATAATAAAAGACAATTTGTTGCTGTATAAGATATAGAGAGGTTAATCAGTTGAATAGAATAGGACTCAGGGGTGTGGGGAACCTGCAGCCTTGAGACCACATGTGACCCTCTAGATCCTCAAGTGCAGCCCTGTGACTGAATCCAAACTTCACAGAACATAAATGTATATGTGTGTATGTATCTATTACATACATACATATAAACACATACATATATACATTAATGTCTATATACACATCTAGGCATAGAGAAAAAAATCTATAGAGAGAGATATCTCTATCTAGAGAGATTAGAAATATGTATATATGGCCCTAAGCTAAATTTATAAAAATAAGAGCCATTATCCAATTGAGATAAATGCTCAAAGGATATGAAAGGCAGCTAGGTGTTACAGTGGATAGAGTGCCAGGACTAAAATCAGGAAGACTCGCCTTCTTGAGTTCAAATCTTACCTCAGATACTTATTAGCTGTGTGACCTATACAAGTCACTTAACCCTGTTTTCCTCTGTTCTTCATCTGTAAAATGAACAGGAAAAAGAAATGGCAAACCATTCCAGTATCTCTGCCAAGAAAACTCCAAATGAGGTCACAAAGAGTAGGACACCACTGAAATGACCCAGCAATAACAACAACAAAGGATATGAATAGACAGTTTTCAGAGGAAGGAATCAAAGCTTTTGATGCTCATATGAAAAAATGTTCAAAATCACTAATAATTAGAGAAATACAAATTAAAATAGCTCGGAGATACTAACTCACACACATCAAATTGGATAGAATAACAGAAAAGGAAAATGACAAACTTGGAGGGGATGTGGAAAAATAGGTACAGCAATTCACTGTTAGTGGGGTGGACCATTGCAGTCCCCTCTTGTTAGAATGACTGGTCCAATCATTCTGAAGAAAAATTTGGAGCTGTGTCCAAAGAGCTATAAATCTGTTCATGGCCTTTGACCCAGTGACACTACTACTAGTTCTGTATCCCAAAAAGATCAATGGACCCATGTGTACAAAAATTATTTTTGTGGTGGCAAAAGATTTGGAAACAAGGCATGCCTGTCAATTAAAGAATGGCTGCACAAGTTATGACGCATGAATGTGACGGAATACTATTTTACTGTAACAAATGATGAAGAGGATGGTTTCAGAAAAACCTGAGATTTATATGAACTGATGCAGAATGAAGTGAGCAGAACTAGGAAAACAGTATACATAGTAACAGCAATTTTGTAAAGATAAGCAATTGTACAAAAGTCAGTAACTCTTACCAAACCAATGATCCACCCCAGTTCCAAAGAATTAATAATGGAAGATGCTGTCCACTAGATAGAGAATTGATGAATTCAGAATGCAGATTGAAGCATCCTTTTTCTTTTTACTTTTTGTGTTTTTTTGGAACATGGCTAATGTGGAAATGTTTTACATGATTTCATATAGACATTAGGTATCATATTACTTCTCAATGGGTGGAAGAGGGAATAGTGAGAAAGAAAGCTTAGAACTGAAAATAGAAATCAAAATAAACAAATAAATACCATCTTCCCCTCTCCTCTACCGCATTGGTCCAGTATCTCTGTACTATAGATCAGACTACTGATGCAAAAATGCTTGAGAATTTTCTTAAGACACTAAACAAATGTGGATTACCATTTGCTATGATATAGATATATATAAGAATATATTATATATTTATATAATATTTATGTTTAGTCAATATTTTTTCTAAAATGAATAAATCCATTTGAAAGCCACTAATTAAAAACGTTTTTATTTTCTTAGCAAAGAGTTTGGGCACTATGGGTGTTGTATGAAGGAGTTGGACTAATGACCTTTAAGGTCCTTTTTCAAATCTAAATCTATGAGCCTTGGATGTTATGATATGCTGTTATATGTGGTCATTTTGTGATCAATTTTGCTTAACTTTTTCTTTGGTAAAAAGGAAAATTTAAAGGTAAAGTGATATTAGGAAAAATGTGACATTGGAGTAAAATATATTAATGAAAACTTAAAAATAATATCTACTTGAGAGAATGACTAGCAAAATTTTAGTGCATATGATCTTCCTACTTCCAATCACTAAAGGAAAAATGGTCATCAGAAAAAATACACATATATGTACACACACATGCATGTGCACACATGCATATGTACACATATATACATACATTCATGCACATGCATCTATGTATTATATAATATATGTATGCACATATATGCATGTGTATTTAGGAAATATGTATGTGTGTGTATGTTTGGGCAAAAATGTATTTAAGCTAAATCCATTGTAATTTTTTTTTTCTTTGAGCAACAAAACTGTTATAGAGATGATGATTTAGATGAGATACAAGGAGAATAGAGGGCAAACATTTGACATAGCTATCTCAGACATATTGATTATATATCCTTTTTTGACCTCTTTTATTGTTAGTCATTATAGATGGATATTTCATCTAATCCAGGAAAGGAGATTTCCCTCCCCAAGTGAAGGGTAAGGTTAGCCTTGATTAAGCACTCCACCCCTAAACTGACATGAGATACGTGAGAAGATGCTGTTGACATTAAATCTACTCTACAACAGGCTTGAAAATTCTATTGTCAATTAATTTTTCTCTCTTTTTTCTTATTAATAGGGGGTCAGCTTTGGTGCACTACTACGAAGGCCATCTCTGAGGGTGAGGAGCTAATTGCCTTTGTGGTAGATTTTGACTCAAGGCTACAAGCTGCCAGTCAGATGACACTCACAGAAGGGATGTATCCTGCACGGCTGCTGGATTCAATTCAACTGCTCCCTCAACAAGCTGCCATGGCGTCTATTTTGCCTACAGCTATTGTCAATAGTAAGTGCTGAGGAGGGCAGCTTCATTCATTCTATGGGGTGGAGTAGAGGTATGCCCAACTTGCTGTTAGGCTCTGGGAACTCAAAGTATCTGGGATTATTATGGACCACATATATTATTTCCTTTGATTTTGCCTGTAATTTGGTCGTGTCTGAAGTGGTTCTGTGGAAGGAAGGAAGGAAGGAAGGAAGGAAGGAAGGAAGGAAGGAAGGAAGGGAAGGGAGGGAGAGAGGAAGGGAGGGAGGGAGGGAGAGAGGGAGGGAAGGGGGAAGGAAGGAGGGGGAGAGGGAGGAAGGATGGAGAGAGGGGGAGAGAGAGAGGGTGGGAGGGAGAGAGAGAGAGACAGACAGACAGACAGACAGACAGAACTAAAATTCTTCCAGTACAGATGTCAACTCCTGATTGGCACAGAAGACACTGACACAGTGAACTGTCTGAACACTTTACAAGCCTACTTAGCCTAATAAGAGACCCTTTAAATATGATTAATTTGACCATAAAGCACTTTGGAGCTTCAGATATGTTGACAGAACTGATAATGATTGGTTCCAGGGAGGCCTAAGAATATTCATAAAGCAAAAGGGGCCTGGGAAATTTTTGAGCAAAAGAAAGAAAATTAAGCCCAATTTGATATCCAAAAAATTTCTTAATATACGTTTAATACATAATTTTATTTCTATGTGAGCAAAGTATCTCCACAAATGAAATTTTCCCAAAGAATCTCTGTTTTCGTAGTTGATTGCTTTGTGAATACAGCATATGATTCTTTTTTTTTAAAGCAATAGGGGTTAAGTAACTTGGTCAAGGTTACACGGCCAGTTATTTCTGGGTGTGGTGCTGAGTATCTGAGCCCAGATTTGATCCAGGTCATCCCGACACTGGAGCCGGTGCTCTTACTCGCTGAGCCACCTGGCCGCCCCTAAGCAATTGGGGTTAAGTAACTTGCTCAAGGTTACACGGCCAGGTGTTTCTGGGTGGGTGCTAAGTGTCTGAGCCCAGGATTCGATCTCCAGGTCTTCTCAACACTGGAGCCGGTGCTCTTACTCGCTGTGCTACCTGGCGCCCCGCAGCATATGATTTTTATATGTACATCATGAGAAAAATGGTGCGGTGGATAGAGTGCTAGACCTAGAGTAAAAAAGAACTGAGTTCAAATCCAGAATCAGAGAGAACATTCGCAAAAGTTTTAAGCAAACCTTAAAGTGCTATATTAAATACTCACCAATATTATTGCATACAATGTACAGCATTATTTCAGGCATTATTGTATTAGAAATTCTGTCAGGATAAGTGGGAACAAAGCAGCCATGTTGTAGAGAATCTTATATAATAATACTCTGTTCAATACTCTTCTTATTGCCTATGTGATAAATTACATACTTCTCTATTTTGACAGTCTGGCTTTTTCTCCAGATTTTCTTTCCAATCTCATCATACACTCTATGTTTCAGCCAAACTGTCCTACTGCATAATTCCCAGAAAATCTCTTTACAAAGTCTCTTCCCCAGGCCTTGAATACCTTCCCTCACTTCTACCTCCTGGAACCCCTAGATGTCCTCAAGAGCTTAAGAGACACTTCCTTTAAGGGGTCTCCCCCGATTTCCATGATTATTAGTGGAGCTCCTCAAAGTGCTTTACACTTATCCTATATATTTGTCTAGCTTTTGTATTCATATCCCCACCATCTTGCATATCATCGGAAAATGGAATTCACTTAATATGTGCTTGCTAATTAAGAGAGATCTGTTAGCAAAAGATTGTAATGAAAATATTGACAGAAAAACAGGACAGTTTTGAAATTAACATATAGATTTTATTATATATGTGTGTGTGCATGATATATACACTCTACCGTGTTTCCCCGATAATAAGACCTATCCCAAAAATAAGCCCTCCCCTTACTGTGTAAGATTCCTCTAAAATAAGCCCTTCCCCGAAAATAAGCCCTATTGAAATTGCTACTGTAGTGAAGGTGATCCCCTGCGCTACACGCTACATTACGGTACCCTCTGTATGCACCGTCCCCCACCCCGGGTGAAACGCACGCCGCGCTCCGAGCTGCATCCAATCAGAGCTGCAGCAGTGAGCGCGTCATCCTGTTCTTCCCCAGTGATTTGCTTATTGAATAAAGGTACATTTTTTTTTTGTTCACATTTACCTGTTTATTAAAATTGCTGTCAATGTTCATTAAAATAAGCCTTACCCTGAAAATAAGCCCTCTGGTGTTTTTCTGTCCAAAAAATTAATAAGACAGTGTCTTATTATCAGGGAAACACGGTAGATACACATCTGCCTATCTATCTATCTATCTATCTATCTATCTATCTATCTATCTATCTATTTATCTACAGATTGTATTTTTTTAAGTAGTGAGTTCTCCCTCTCTCTCATATTCTTCTGGGTAAATGTAATACTGAGGGTTGGGAAAGTGGGGATTGTTAGCATTTTAAGTTCAGAATATTTTTTTAAGAAGACCTTTACTTGAGTACTGCCTCTGACACACACAGAATCTTTTGCCTCTTAAAATTTAAAGTAAATGACTTCGCTTAATGAATGTAGTTTAACCTCTTAATTATCCCAAGCAACTCTAAGATTCTTAGTTACAGAGGGGATTGCCAATCAGTCTATTATAGTGGTGAGAGTTTCTGATTGTAAGTTTCTCACATTAATGAAATTATATTGCTCTCTACCCTGATTATAGAAATATAAGTATACACATATAGATACATACATGTAATCATATGTGTATATATTATATATAAACATATGCATAATTTAAAAACAAAACCAATTATTTCATTTGTAGAGAGAATTTTACAGCTTCCTCTATCAATACCAATGGAAGATATCTGTAACTTATAATTGTAAGGAGTTGCCTAAGGGATTGAGAAGTTAAATGATTTTTCCTAGATCACGTGAGTAGTACCTGTGACAAATCTGCCACCCACGTCGTCCTGACCTCAAGGCCATCCCTCTATTCACTGTGTCATATTGCCCTTTTAAAAATATCATTTATGCAACACCATACATTATAATTATCTGTGTTAAAATTACTATTTTAATCATTGATATTTGCTAACATTTATATAGCATCTGCTATGTGCCACATACTATATAGTAAGCACTTTCCAAATATTATTTCACTTGATCCTCCCAACAACCCTGTGAGGTAGGTGATATTATCCCCATTTTACAGTTGAGGAAACTGAAGCAAGCCGAGGTTAGTGATTTGCTCAGGGTCACTTATTTAGGAAGTGTCTGAAGCTGGATTTGAATTTGGGTCTTCCTGACTTCAGGCCCAGCGTTCTGTCTGCTGTACTATCTATTCTATTATATAAACTCCTTGAAGACATGGCCTGTTTTTAAGCTCTTATCTTACTGAGCATCTAGAAAAATGCTCTACTTAATAGGTCTTCATTGTTTTTGTTTCTCTATGGAGCTCCAGTCAAATTTGTTATTCATCTCATTGGTCACTTTTCTGGCTTTGGTCTCAGGAGTCTGAGGACAAGAAAACTAACAGATGCTTTGTTCATTGGCTCCAAATGTACTGCAGCTCACATGTACCTGTGTTTCTTTTTTCAGAGGACATATTCCCTTGTAAGTCCTGTGGCATTTGGTATCGAAGTGAGCGGAATTTACAAGCACATCTCATGTACTACTGCAGCGGGAGGCAAAGAGATGGGCCCCCAATGACAGAAGAGAATGAAGACACTCCTCATCAAATATCCAGTGCTTGTCCCTTCCCACAGTGTACCAAAAGCTTTTCCAATGCCAGAGCCCTGGAAATGCACCTAAATTCCCACAGTGGTGAGTTTCCCCCTCTCCCACTCCTAGAGATTAACCTGGTCCTTAGAAATCTTTAAGGTTCTAATATGGTTCTTCTAAGCCAGTATTCTTTTTAGGGCACCAAGAGTTCCTTAATATTGAATCCTCACTGAATAAACTTTCTACCCCAGGCGTGTGCCTAGACTATATATAACTCGCATGCTCCTGTTTTCCCTGATTTAAGGAATAGAAGAAATAGCATGGTGTGGCAGGTAGAGTACTGAAGATTGGGGTCAGGAAGACCTGCCTTCACATTTTGCCATGAGATTCATTAGTGCAGAGACTTTCCCTAGTGAAATGTAATCATCTTCAAGGGGGATCCAGAATAGCCTATGTGTAATTGACATAATGCTGACCTTAGTTGATTTATTTCCTGAGTCTATCAGTCTTTGCAAGCTGAAGTAGTTTATTTAGCAGATTCACCCTGCATTTAATCATGGAACCAAAGCCCATCATTTCCTTAGTCTACTAAAATTAGGCTCATAAGAAAAGCAAAAGTAGTTATGCTTTCAGATTCCATCTTTTACTCTGTCAACTTGGATAATGTGGTTCCCAGAGCTTCTACCAATACTTGAATTCTTAAAATTTCAGTGTCATTAATCTGTGGCAATTGTGGTCATATTATCATAGAGTTAGCATTGTAAAGAGGTTATTGAGTCCCATGCTTTCATTTTCTGGATGCCCAAAGAGGTAAAGTAACTTGTCCAGGGTCACACAGCTAATAAGTATCAGAGGCAGGATTTGAATTCAGGTCTTCCTGACTACAAGCTCAATGCTCCGCTGATTCATCTAGCTGCCAATAGTGTTTTAAACTTCATAGTCTTTGTCACCTTGACAGGTAAACATTTTTCTCTAGAATCCATTTGTAACAGGAGATCCTATTTCTTTTAGAGTTCCATGTTAAGCATCTCTTTAACCCCAAATTTTCCTTCCCCATCACTATATCTCATCACCAATCACTCCTTCAAAAAGATTTGCTACATAGAGTCCACTTAAAATATAGATCTCTCCCCCTCACTCTGTGTGTGCTTGTGTATGTGTGTGTAAATGATTGAAGTGTTTTAGCTTTGTTGATTTCACCACACGTTTTCAGACATCCCCTTGGGTAGGGCAGAATCATTAGAGATCACTGCATTCCCAGGCATGACTCCAAAGTCAATAGGGCACTTCTTTTTAAAAACTCTTTGTGTACCTGATAATTGGGCCAAGGAGTTTCTGATGGATAGAAGAATCCTTCCTAAAGCCACCCCACCCACGGTGTTGAGGGAAAAGTTATGAGTGTTGTGCTTGTAGGAGCAGCTCAATTGCTTTCCACTAATCTCACACCTTGGTCCTTCACCTAGGCTGAGTTTATTCATCTGGCAAAATAAAGGGTTCAGGGAAAGTTGGCCTTCCCAGATGGTGAGCATGGAGAACCACAAATCTAACTGAACAGCACTGGAAGCACCATATGTGCTACATAATAGCTATCCAATGTGTAGGGAAAACTGGAAAAAAAAATACTATATTGGTTAAGGAAAACTTTTCCTTGGTATGGGAAATAAAAGAGGAAATTATGGGAACCCAATACCTTCAGCTATGTCTTTCTTTCCTTTCTTGGTGTGAAAGTCATCATGACGTAGTATATAGAGTGTGGGACTTGGATTCAGGAAGAACTACATTTGAATCCTACCTCAAACACTTCTTAGATCTGTCAGACTGGCTAAGACATTTCATCTCTCTGGGCTTTATAAAATGAGAGGTTTATATTCAATGACCCCTAAGGCCTAAAGCTATTATTCCTGTGTATCTTTTTGGTACTGTCTATTTATAATTCAGTGCCCATTCTATTCTAATCTATGAAGAAGATAACACATAGTAGGTTAGATCATATTAGCAAATTAAAGACAGCAGTGTTTAATAAACTCTAGTAAATGAAGGAGCACCTTGTTTTTTTTGTTTGTTTGTTTGTTTTTATTTTAGACTCAAGGGCCAGACACAAATACAGAATAGAGAAAAGAAACAAAAACATATCATAAACTTAAATATTGAAACTTAAATGCAAAGAAAGAAAAAAAGTGTGCCATATACATAGCAGAACATAAGAGAGGATTCAAAATATGTAAAAATAAATTTTCATTTCAAGAAAACCTATATAATAAATAATGTGTGTTGTGTTGAGAATTGTCCATCTTTTCTTTGCTTCCTTAAGTTTTCTTTTGTTCCGTGCTGTGCACTTTTTTACTTTGTCTTTTTTTCCCTCCCCCCCCACCCAAGGCTACAATAAAGTTTGAGTATGTTAGTCTATAACTATGGATATATACATACATATATAGACATATAATTTCCCAAACAAATTCTACTTCTGATCTTTGTTTTTGTGTTTAGCATCTCATTTCCTATCCCTGCTACCTCCTCTACTTTACTTCTACATGCTACCTTGTGCTTCTAGAACTTACCCTACCCTGCTCCAAGAGTTCCTCCCCTATCCTCCCATTTCCATAACTCTAACCCCCCCTTCTATGCCCCCTTTCACCTATTCCCTCACCCTCCACTCTAAAGATCCCCCCTTTGCCCTCTCCCCCTCACTATGCCTCTAGCATTTTATTTCTTCTGAATTTAGACCTTTTATACTCTTCTAAATATGTATGTATTGTTCCCTCTTTAGCCCATTCCTCATGAAAGCAGGTTACCAGAACTACCAGCCCTCCTCCCCCATCTAATTTCCATATATTGATTCTTCCTCCTGAACCTCATTTGTATAAAATAATTATTCTTTTTAGCTGTTCCTAAATGGTTTACTTTTTAAATTCATATCATACTTAGGTTTATCCCAATCTTTCTTATGAGTTACTGAATTATTGATAAGAATCTTAGACATATATTTTGCATTTTATATATTTAAAAAGTAAACAGTCTGTATTTATGAATCCCTTGTAATAAGTCTTTGGTATGTGCGTTATATTTCTCTTGGTTCTTGTAGGTCACATCTTCTATTAAATTCAATATTTTTTTGACAGTCTGAGAATTTATCAATTATCCATGTTTTTTTTTTCATTCAGGATAATACTTAACTTTGCAGGATATGATATTTTTGGCCTGAAACCCAGTTCTTTTGCTCTTTGATATGTTGTGTTTCAAAACCTGTGGTCCTTTAAGGTCTCCACTGCTAGGTCTTGTGTAATTCTAATTGTGGTACCATCAGATTTAAATTATTTTAATCTTGATTCTTTAAATAGTTCATTCTTGAGCTGGGGGTTTTGGAATTTGACTATGATATTCAAATGAATTTTCCTCATTTTAAGTGATGGTTGATTTTTTTTCTATTCCTACTTTCTGTTCTTGTTCTAATGCTTCAGGACAATTTTCTTTAATTATTTCTTGAATTATTGTATCAAGATCCTTTTTTTGATCATAACTTTCAGTTAGTCTGATTATTTTTATATTTTCTCTTCTTGATCTATTGTCCAAATCTGTTGTTTTTCTTATAAGATTTTTCACTTTCTCTTCCATTTTTTCATTATTCATATTTTGTTTAGTTATTTCTTGATCTCTTATAATTTCTCTGGTTTCACTTTGCCCAATTTTAATTTTCAAGGTGTTATTTTTTCTTCCTTAAGATTCTGGGTCTCCTTTTCTAATTGGTTGACTCTCCTTTCATATCATTCTTGTTTTTCTTGGATTATTCTTATTATCTTTTTTACTTTTTCCTCCATCTCTGTCCTTTGATTTTTAAAGTCTTTTTTAAGATTTTCTGTGAATTCTTTTTTGGGCAGGTGATCATTTTACATTACTCTTTGGAGGTTTCTTTATTTCAATATCCTCCTCTGACCCCAGTCATCTCTATTCCCATAATATCTTTCCATTGTTGGTTTCTTTCTCCTTTGCTTGTGCATTTTTTTGTGGTAATAGCTTAATTTTTCTAATCACCTCTAGCCGTGGGGTATGGGAAATGGTGCCTCTTCCCCAGATCTTCAGTTCTCCCCTCTAACCTAGAACCAAAGTGAAACCTCCACCCTCCTGTAAGTGCCCACAGCCAGGGTCTTTCTGCCCCACTGCTTCTGCACTCATGGGGTGTGTACTGGTTCTGTCATGCCACCACTGCTCTTTGCAGAATAGCTGGGTCTGGAGTTCCTTGTCAGCAGAGGTTTCCTCTGTCTTCCCAGACTCAGTAGGCCACCTTCCCTCACATTCCTGGGGGTAAAAGTTCCTGACTGGGGCCAAGGTAGCCTCTCAAACCAACTAACCCCAGGGCTTGCTGCTTGTTTTTTAAAACAGACCCTAGCCTGGAGGTGATTACTTTTCCCAGGGACCAAACCTCATCCTGGGATTTTCTTCTGATCTTCACAAATTGTTCTAGGAAGAACAGGGTTGTGCCCCTGTTCTTATTTATCTCCACCCACATTTTGTTTGCCCCAAGGTGCTATTTTAACTCTTTTGTGGGGGAAAATCTTGAGAGTTTGGAATTTTCTGACCTACTCCACCATCTTCCCAGAATCCTCTCAGGCCCTTGTTTTAAGTCACTCTGAAATAAAAAAACATACAGATTTTTTTTTAAAAAGATAAATTAAAAGAAGATGATTTGCTTTGCGAAACGGTTCACATTAGAATTCATTCATTGGCAATCCCATCTTTCACATTTAAAATGTTTTTTTAATAAAATTATTTTAAATATATAATTTAAATATTTTAGTATTAAATTAAATCTAAAATAGTAAGTATTTTAAACAAAAACTTAAAAGGCCACATTTTCAGAAACACTGCTATGTTGTAAAAAAAAAAGTTTATCTGCAATTTCATATAACAGAAGTAGTATTTTTCTAGTAAGCAATATGTTCTAATGGAAAGAATACTGAAAAAGTAGTCAGGAGGACTGGATTTGAACTCAGGCTCTGTGCTTGCTGTGTGAGATGGGTCTAATTTTTAAACTCTCTGGGCTTCAGTTTCCTCCTCCATTAAATTAGCATAATAGAATCTTCCCTGCTATGTCATAGGATCATCATAAGAACCATGAGAGATAATGCATATGAAGGCCCTTTAAAAATAGAAAAGCATTCTGAAAATACAGGGTATCATGATGGATCATAAACTTAAAGGGCATATTGGTCTTTGAGGTCATCTCCTCCAAGCCCCCCACATTCTACAGCTGAGGAACCAGATAAGATGAATTAAGTGACTTGACCCAGATCACACTGGTGGTAAATAACAAGAGTTAGGAATTGAAGCCAAGTATTCTAACACCAAACCTTTCTCTTTCCTAGGTATCATGGTAGAGGTATCATTATTACACATATAATGGACTGTCTCAAAAAAAAACTTGCTAATAAAAGTCATCTGGGCCAGTTTGGCCAGTTCAACTGCCAAGTTAAAAATTAAATAAATACTTGAATTCCTGGGAAAGGACCATGTGCATTGAAAACCAAGATTGTTGATTCTTAGCTGTCTTCGTTTTTGTTTCTCCACAGGTGTGAAAATGGAAGAGTTTCTCCCCCCTGGTGCTAGTCTAAAATGCACCATTTGCAACTACACTGCTGATTCTGTGATCAATTTTCACCAGCACCTGTTCTCCCACCTCACTCAAGCTGCCTTCCGATGTAACCACTGTCACTTTGGCTTCCAAACTCAGAGGGAACTATTGCAGCACCAAGAAGTTCATGTTTCCGGCAACAAACTTCCAAGAGAAAGTGACATTGAACACTCCCCAAATGGAAATGAAGACAACATACAGCCAACCACGGAGCTGTTGACTAGAAATGAACTTCCCCAGAGCCAAAAGGGCATGCAGACTAAAGATGCTAGCTCTGACACAGAACTGGATAAGTGTGAGAAAAAGAATCAGCTTTTTCTCCCAAATCAGAGACCAGAACTACAGCCTTCAGCCAATAAACAAAGCTTTTCCTATACAAAAATCAAGTCTGAACCTTCAAGCCCAAGACTTGCATCATCTCCAGTTCAGCCTGGCATTGGTCCCTCTTTCCCTATGGGCCCTTTTCTATCTCAGTTTGCTTTTCCCCAGGATATCACAGTGGTTCCTCAGGCTTCAGAGATTTTGGCCAAGATGTCTGAACTGGTACATAGGAGGCTGAGGCATGGAAGTAGCAGTTACCCTCCCGTGATCTACAGTCCTCTAATGCCCAAAGGGGCCACTTGTTTTGAGTGCAACATAACATTCAACAACCTGGACAATTACCTGGTACACAAAAAGCATTATTGCAGCAGCCGATGGCAGCAGATGGCCAAGTCTCCTGAATTCCCCAGTGTTTCAGAGAAGATGCCAGAGGCTGTAAGCCCTAACAATGGTCAGAGCTCCATCAACCTTCTTAATACAGCTCCTCATCCTTCTGATCCTGAGAATCAGCTTCTTCAGACATCCTGTATCAATTCCTCTACAGTCTTAGATTTGATTGGGCCAAGCGGAAAGGGCCATGACAAGGACTTCCCTGCACAGGCTAAAAAGCTATCTGCTTCCAGTAGTAATGACGACAAAATCAATGGGAAACCTGCTGATGTGAAGAATCCCAACATTTCTTTAGTGGAAGGGGAAAGCGATCCAAATAAGACCACTTGTGATGCTTGCAATATCACTTTCAGTCGACATGAAACCTATATGGTCCACAAGCAGTATTACTGCGCAACCCGTCATGACCCTCCCTTAAAGAGGTCTGCTTCGAACAAAGTGCCTGCTATGCAGAGAACAATGCGTACTCGCAAGCGAAGGAAGATGTATGAGATGTGCCTCCCTGAACAGGAGCCAAGGCCTCAACTTGTCCAGCAGCGTTTCCTTGAAGTAGCCAACCTCAATAATCCTTGTACATCTACACAAGAGTCCACCGAAGGATTGGGAGAGTGCTATCACCCAAGATGTGATATCTTCCCAGGAATTGTCTCAAAGCATCTGGAAACATCTCTCTCGATCAACAAATGTGTTCCAGTTTCCAAGTGTGAGACTTCTCATCCCAGTGTGTCCTGTTTGGAGATGGATGTACCCATTGATCTCAGCAAAAAGTGTTTATCTCAGTCTGAGAGGACGTCCACATCTCCGAAAAGGCTTCTCGATTACCACGAGTGCACTGTTTGCAAGATCAGTTTCAATAAAGTAGAGAACTACCTGGCCCACAAGCAGAATTTTTGCCCTGTCACTGCACATCAGCGTAATGACCTTGGACAACTGGATGGCAAAGTGTTTCCAAATCCAGAAAGTGAACGGAACAGCCCTGATGTCAGCTATGAAAGAAGTATAATAAAATGTGAGAAAAACGGAAACTTGAAGCAGCCTTCTCCCAATGGAAACTTATTTTCATCCCACTTAGCCACCCTGCAAGGACTGAAAGTCTTTAGTGAAGCTGCTCAGCTTATTGCAACAAAAGAAGAAAACAAACATTTGTTTCTCCCACAATGCCTTTACCCTGGAGCAATAAAGAAAACTAAAGGAGCAGACCAGCTTTCTCCATATTATGGAATAAAGCCAAGCGATTACATTTCTGGTTCTCTGGTCATTCATAACACTGACATAGATCAAAGCACAAATGCAGATAGTGAGTCACCCAAAGGCCAACCCCCCTCAAATGGGTGTGCTGGCCAGAAGAAAGAGTCTCTGCCATTGTTACCCAAGAATAGAGGCATGGTAATAGTGAATGGTGGCCTGAAACAAGATGAAAGGCCTGCTACAAACCCACAGCAAGAGAACATTTCCCAGAATCCTCAGCATGAAGATGGGCACAAGTCTCCATCTTGGATCTCTGAGAACCCATTAGCTGCAAATGAAAATGTGTCTCCCGCAATTCCTTCTGCAGAGGAACAGTTGTCTAGTATAGCAAAAGGTGTGAATGGCTCCACCCAGGCTCCAACCAGTGGAAAATACTGCCGCCTGTGTGACATCCAGTTCAACAACCTTTCAAACTTTATCACTCACAAGAAGTTTTATTGCTCATCACATGCAGCAGAACATGTCAAATGAAAAAACAAAACCCACCAATCAACCAACCCGTCAGTCACCTTTGGTACCAGTGTTTAGTATCTTGTTCCATGCAATCCAAGCAAAGCTGCTTGAATACTATCTGGGCAATCAGGAGATAACTCATTATGGCTGAGTTGAAGACTTAAGGTGTAATTTCATTACAGTCCATTAGTAAAGTGTATTATTGGTGCCATTTTCAAAAATATTAATTTATTTTACCAGCAGTATTCATAGCTGTGGTTATGTTATTTTTATTTAAAAACTTTATATTAAAGTCATTTGTAATGTTATTGTATAGTTATTGTGTAGCACATATGGTTTGCACTGTATAGTAGGTTTTAAAGAAAATAGTCACAAACAATACAGAAAAAAGCATTTTAGAAATAGCTTCAAAAGCACTTGTGTATCCTGATTTTTTTCTTATATGCTGTTGCAGATATATGTATATGCTAAAATATAACTTGCAAGGACATTTTCAATACACATGCTGTAAAGTTCGCCTTAAGATTTCAATTCTTAACTGACCAGGCTCCGTTTTGCACTTTATATTTTAGCAGATACAGTTCCTTAGTCATTAGGCTTTGCATTTGTATGTAGCGGTATGTTTCCGTCCATTTTCTTAATCTTAAACATGTACGTTAAATGAAGATGGCAATTTTTTTCTTGTATAGTACTTGTATTTTCTTTCACTGATGCATCTCTGTCTCAATTTTTAAACCTTTGCTGTTAAATGCAATACTTTATAAAGAATGAACAAAATTACTGGAAGCAGTATTGTAAGTAATGAGGATGTATTAATCAGTTTTATCTTTTGAAAGGCACAGTCAAAATTGAAACCCTAAACTCAATGCTGCAAGTATGAATTTAATTCATATATAAGATCTATTTAAACATGAGTAGCAATACTGCACCTGGTGATCACAAAGATAATGTTCTACTTCTGATAGAAATGATTTCTCAACAAATGTTGTTACTATGCATGTATATGGATGGAATAAAATTCCAGATTGTTGGAGAAGTTTGGAGATGTTTTTTAATAGGGGAAATCTCAGCTGTGATGGAAACAACAAAGACTTTGAAATGGAGCTGCATAACTACAATAAGGGTATAATGTGGTGGCAGAGGTCCTTATGATGTATGGAATTCTCTAAATCCTCCTCTATGACCTCCACATCCCCAGGATTCTGTTCTCATACAGTCAAATAATAACTGTTCATATATTTCTCTTGGATATTAATGTAGGACTTTAAGGTTAACAATCACTTTACAAACTTTGTGAAATCTAATCCTGACAACAGCCTCAGAAGATAGTCAGTAAATGTTTATTAAGCTCCTACTGTGTGCTAGGCCCTGTACTAGAAATACAAAAGAAGGAAGACAGTCCCTGCTCTCAAGGGGCTTATAGTCTAACAGAGGGGACAGTTAATGAAGTAGGCACTATGGATTGCATTTTCCCCCTTTTTTGTCCAGATCTGTAATGTCAATTGTGTGGGGGCAGTCTCAATACCAACAGACATTGAACAGCAACTCTACTGCAATTTATCATTTTAGAGAGTTTCCTGGGGAAATCAGAGATTAAGTAATTTACCCAAGGTCACATGTGTCAAAGGTAGAACTTGAACCCAGATTTTCTGATTATAAAACTTGCTCTTAGGATAGGTCATTATTCTTCACATTTTACAGATAATAAAACTGAGATACCAAGAGGTTAATTTACTTACCCAAGGTCACATAACTAGCAAGTTTCCAGGAAATGATATGAATTTTCATCATAGCAAATTCATTGCTTTTTATGTTAGATTGTTCTGTCTCTTATTATATCATACTGCCTCTCAAAGGGATATCAGTGCTGAACTGCAAAACAAATGCTGTACTTTGATATGACTATATGAAGCGATATGGAAAAAGGACTTGAGAGAATTCATCTTTTCTCTCTTCTGGTCCAGGTGAAGACTGATTTAAGTGCTACAAAGATTTACAAAAATCAGCATGCTTAAGTTGTAAATATTCCATATTCCAAGTATTTAGTAGCTGACTTGTGAAGAAGATCAGTACCCCAAAAATTCAGATGAGTGTAAAGGTCCTTTAATTCCAAATGTGCCATTTTAGGTAAATTCAACCCATGTTAACTAACCAAGTCCTTGTTTAGTGCCCATCATGGGCCAGGCACTGGAAATACAAAGAAATGCAAAGACAAATACAAAGCCCTTAAGGCTTTTACATATTTGGGGGTGGAAGAGTGGACAGTTCTATCCCCAAATTCCAAAACTTTCATCTTAATTCTTGTCTCACATGGATACCTGTTCCACTTGAGATACTGCCTAAAGTATAGTTAACTGTCCCTGCCAGGTTTGATAGAGAATAGCAGAGGGTTTCTTTAGGTCTGCCTCATGCTTCCTAGAGGGCCGGTAAGGAAGTTAATGAAGAATGGACACTACCCTCAGAATACATGTTTGAGGCTGGCGGGACTGGAGGCTCTTAAAGCTTCCTCTGAAGCATGTGCTCTCGCTAGTCAATTAAACAGCAGAGATTTAACAGGCCTGTTGTGTGCTAGGAATTGTGTTAGGTACTGTGGAAGATAGAAAAAAGAGAAAATATGCCCTAAAGCTTTAATTAGTTGAGAGATTGACTGGAAATAAAGTTATACACACATTAGACAAATGTTAAACTATTGTATTAACTCTGAGAGCAGTCGGAAGTTCAAAGAAGGATGAGATCAGTTAAGGGCTACATTAGAGCTTTAGGAAAGAGATTCATGGAGGAAGTAAGAGTTAAGATGAATCTTAAAGAACTGGTAGAGTTGGCCTAAACAGAGGAGAAGAACAAGGATGTTTCAAACAGAATTATTATGAAAAAACACAAAGAAAGAATGAGGAGCTTCTTATCATGGTGTGTGTGGAGAACTGTATAGCAACTGACCTGATTGGAGAGAAGGGAGCTTTCTGGGGAGCAGTGGGAAATTCATCTTAATGGGAAAGACAGTTGCAGATTATGGAAGACTTTAAAAGTTACACAAAAAGAGTCTTGGACAATATGGAGTAGGCTATAGGGAGTCATTTTAGAGTCTTGAGTTGCAAAGTAACATGATGCAAGTGATATATTTTAAAGTAATAGTAAGAATGATCTGGTGACTATTGACTGAATAGGATAAGGGTGGAGGTGGAGGGAAGAAACATTGCTCCTTGAGAGAAGGGGGACAGTTAAGAGGCTGAGCAAAATAAATCATGTATGAAGTGATTTTGTGAATGGAGTAGAGGTGGAGAATGTAAGAGACATTTCAGAAGGAAACATGACAAGTCTGGAAAACCAATTGGATGTAGGACAGAAAAGTGAAAGAAGGCACCAAGATTTAGCCTAGGAGGCTGGAAAAATGACAACAACATTGACATAAAGGCAGTAGGTCAAAGTCAGGCAAAATTTAGAGAAGAGAATAACAAGTTCCATTTGAGGATTGTTGAGCTTGAATTTAAGACTAAAGATGTCCCATGGGTGAGCAAAGTAACGATGATGATGACGATGATAGAAGCTAACATTTTTACACAGAACCTACTATGGACCAGGCACTGTACTAAATGCTTTATATATATTATCTCATTAGATCCTCCCAATAACCTAGGAGGTAGGTGCTATTATCTTCCACATTTTACAGATGAGAAAACTTAGGCAAACAGAGGTTAAGTGATTTGCCCAGGGTTACACAGCTAATAAGTGTCTGATGCCGTATTTGAACTCAGGTCTGCCTCACTATAGGTCCAGCACTCTATCCATTGTGCCTTAGGGGAAGAGGGTTCATTCTTCCCAATTCAAAATTAAATTTATAATGCTTTGGTATATTAACCAAGTAGCTGGTGCAGTAGATGGATGGATCATTTGGTTTCGTATTTGGAAGATTTGAGGAGTTCAAATCTAGCCTCAGACACTTACTAACTATATGACCGTGGGCAAGTCACTTAAGGTCTGTCTTCCTCAGTTTCCTCCACTGTAAAAACCAGGGTACTATTAGTATGTGCTTCACAGAGCTGTTGAAAAAAAATAAAATGAAATTATATTTTTAAAGAGCTTAAAAAAGTACTTAGAAGGTACTTAATAAAACATTTGTTATCTTTCCCTATATTAAGCATATTGCTTACCTTTAAATTGAAAAAGGCAAGTGACAAAATTTTTCAAGAAATCTGGTTGATCATAGAAAAACCCCAAAATTTGTAAGTTTCTAAGTCAATTAATGCCCGTTAAGCATCTTCTTTGTTCCTGCTTATGCATTGAACATTAGGGCTTATCACCTCCATTCTTAGATCTATTTATCCAGTCCTAACTTCTCTACCATTAAATTTGCATCTAACTACATATTACACATCTTTAATTAGGTGTCCTGTAGACACCCAATTTGGATCTTGAAACCCACATTAAAAACTAATTATCTTTTGTCCCAAACTACCCTTTTGTCATGTTGCCTTTTCCTGTGGAGGGTATCACTTTCCTTCCAGTCACCAAGGCTCTCAATATATTATCTTTGATTTCTCTCTCCTTCTCATTCCTCATCTCTAATCTATTGCTAAATCCTTTTCATCTGACTTTTGCAACATCTCTCCCATATCATCCCCGATAGTGGGATCACCTTGATATAGGCCCTCATCACCTCACACCCCGACTATTGTAACAGACAGCTGATGGGAATCCCTGCCTTCCTCCACTCTACTCCATCCTCCACTCAGCTGTCAAACTGATCTTCTCAAAGCATAGACATAACTATATCATTTGCCCAGTCAGTCAATTCTAGTGGCTCCCAGTCACTTCCCAGAACAAATATAAAATCTCATGTTCAAAACCATTTATAACTCGCCCATCCCCCAAGCCCCAACACATTCTTTTCCACTCTTCTTAATCTTAATCACATCCATGTATTATTTGATGCTATGAATTGGCCTTCTTACTGTTTCTGGTAAAAGAGTTTATCTCTTAACTCCAAGTGTTCTCTGGCTGTCTACTATGCTTGGAAATCTCTCTCTCCTCATCTCCATCTTCTTACTTCCCTGACTTCCTTTAAATCCCAGCTAAAACCCTAATTTCTACAACAAATCTCTCCTCAGCCACCCACTTCCATCTTTTATGCTGGGGCCTTCCCTTTCTTGATTATCTCTCATGTATGTGCATATAAAGATGTGCATATATGTGATGACTTATGTATACACATACATTTACATATATATATTTGTTTATACATAGTTGTTTCTTCCTACCCATTAGACTACAAACTCCTTAAGATCAGAGACTCTCTCGTTTTTCTTTGTATCTGCAGGGCTTAGCCCAGTGCTTGGCACATTTTATTTGCTTTAAAAATACTTGTTAATTTGATCCGACTATGGCGCATCTAGAAGAAATATAAGGTGCAGTCCCTGTCTTCAGTGTGCTTGGTGAGACGATCAATACGTATGAGGATATTTATATCCTCATCTCACATCTAGGGTGTTCCCTAGATATGGAACAGTAACTAATTAGGAGCAAGTTTGTGTGTTTCAAACTTTAAACTCTTCTGGAATTAAGAAAAGGGAAAAGTTATTGTGGAATGAAGGAAAACTTCCTGGAAAAGGTGGGATTTGGTCTAGAAAAGTAGTGTTGGAAGAAAAGGAGAGTATAAAAAACCATATTCCTAGTGGAACACAGTAGGTAAAAAATTGGTAACAAGCTTGAACTGTATAATAGATGGGTAAGAAAAATTGATTTCATTGAGGCAGAGTGTTCAATTGCTGAGGAAAAGGCAAAACAAGACATTTTAAGATAGAGACAATTGGTGGAAGGCCTTCCTATCGTGGAAGAATTTACACGGGTTGGCGACTGAATTTGTGATGAAAGAGGGAGAAAACTCCTAAATTTTGGATCTCAAGAGGCCTGGGAAAAGAGTGGTATCATTGATTGACATGCTCTATCTCAGTGAAGGCTTGATTTAGAGCCAATTCTGGGTTCAATTCTGGGCTATGCCAATTACTACCTACGTGTTATTTGGCAAGTCATTTAATCTCTCAGCGTCACATTTTCCTCAACTGTAAAATAAGGGGAAAAGGCAAGATGGCTTCTAAGGTCCCTTCTAGTTTGGGATTTATGATCCCAGGATCCATGAAATATAAAGCATGAACAGAGCTCCCGAAAAGGAAAATAATAGTAATGATGATGATGATGATGGTGAGGATGATGATGACAACAATAATGTAATATAGCAAAAATAAGAAAAAGGGAATTGACAATAACAAAAATTAGCATTTATATAGCACTTTAAAGTTTACAAAATAGTTGACATACACTATCTCAGGTCATCTTCACAACAGTCCTGTGAGATAGATACAGGAGACATTATTGCCCCAGTTTTACAGATGAGGAAACTAAGGCTCAGAATATTTATTGATTTGTCTATGGGCATACACTCACTGTCAGTGCTGAGATTTTAATCCAGGACTATTCTGACTCCTTGTCTAAATACGTTCTTACTATACCCTTCATGAAATAGTATTCACTTAGTAACATACAGTTAATATTATAGATAATTAGGTGGGATAGGGGAAAATTTCTACTTACTTAAAGGACATTAAACTCTGAATAGAATTCTATAGAAACATTTTATTTATTGTCACAGGTGTTCATAGAGCTAGGTATTGTGCCTGCACACACTAAGGAAAGTGGAATGGTTAATGGGAATGGTCCCCCTAGGGCATGCCAGTCTACTCTCTACACCTTCCTACGGTTAGTGTGTCATACAGTTTAGTATGCAACTTATTATGTCTATTCTTGGGAGCGAGTAGTATAGATAATGAAAGATAATCTTATATTTTTCATGATATTGTCTCATCCAACTGCATTCAAATATAAATGAAAAGTTGTGACATTTTACAATAAATAATATCATGACACAATTTGGAGCTTTGAAGAAAGAAATCATGACGGGTGCTACTGATACCAAATCTGGAATTAGAATTTTAGAGGCAGAAAAATATCTTTAATACAACATTTTTTATTTTACAATGGGCAATCAGAAGCCCACTGGATAAAGTTAAAGGACTTGCCCCATGTGACAAAGAGACATAGTTAGTCATTACTAACATGGCCAAGGCTCTTGACTCACAGAAAAAAGATTTGGGAGTGGTCAATGGAGTATAAACTCAATGTGGGTCAATAGTAATATGTTGAACAAAAGCCTGAATGTATATTTAGACTACATTAATTAAAGCATACTGTGTATAATGAAGGAGGTTCATTTGAATCATTGATCTAGAGTTAATAAGGTCTATACTTCACTTGCAGATATCTCTAAATTTTCTTATAGAAATTATTATAATACATTGATACTTTTGGATGAAAACATAAAGTTTATTCAAAAATACTATGTAGTAAAATCGCCTTCATTTTATAGATGAAGAAATTGAAGCACTAAAAGCTTAAGTGAGATTATGGTCCTATTGCAGTCTGATCTGGTCAGAGCACTTCTGGAGTATTGTGTTCGTGTATGCATATCTTAAGAAAGACATTGACAAGCTGTAATATGGCCAGGGTGACTGGGATGGTAAAGGGAATTGCCATCCTGACATAAAAATTACACTTGAAGGAACTAAGTATTTAGCTTGGAGAATGACAACACCCTTCAAGTACATGAACTGCCATGTGGAAAATGAATTCAATTTGTTTTCCTTTGCTACAGAGGAAAACTGGAAATCGTAGGTACAATTTACAAAAAAAAAAAAAGTAGATTAAAGGGAAACTATCCTAATAATTAGTGTTTTTCAAAAGTGGAACAGGGGAGAAGTGTAATCAAGCAAGCAAGAACTTATTTGCACCTACTATGTGCTAGGCACTATGCTAAACATTAGGGATACAAAGCATGGCAGAGGGTGTTTTTGGAGGTGATGAAAAGATCTTCAGAAGGAAGGTAGGTGACTGCTCATGGGGGATGTTATAAAGGAGATGATTTTTTTCTGTGTAAGGTGGAAATAGATTACCTTTGAGGTGTCTTTGAACTGAAATTTTGGTGATTCTATGATTGTAGTTTTTTTCTTTCTACTATACCACCCTTGAATAGTTTGACTTAGAAGTAATTGTAAGCAATCCTCAATAATCCCTTGGAGACATAGTATGAATCAGTGCAATCCTCACAAAATTCCCTAAAGATATTTGAGATTTTTAGCACTGAAACTATCCTATACATTGAATTATTTGAACTTCATCATCCAAAGACACTTAGCACTTGTGCATAACATTTTGCTCATCATCATTCCCTGCATAGAAAATCAATCTGTGCCTGGTTTCTAGGATTTGGAGATCTGGTGCTGGTGCATCCTCCCACATGTGCTAGCAGGCATTCAGAAGGCAGGCAGTGGGAGACATGACAAGAAAAAAATCAATGAACCCAAGCAAATCACCAATTAAATAATTAATGAACCTCTGACTAGTTGGGAATTTATCTATTCTACCTTGCTTAAAAGTTGGGTCTAGAAAAGATAATCCAGAAGTTGGTCAGCTTTTGTTTTAGCAAAATGAGCATTTTCGTGCTCATTTTTATTCTACTTCTGTTCATCTGAGAATCACAGAGTTTTAGAGTTAGCACTGTTGTCCAACCTCTCATCCCACACAGAAGTCTCCTTTACAATACATCTGAGGTCATAGGATGATAGGTTTAGAACTAGAAGGAAGCTCAGAGGAGACCTAGTCTATCCTTCATTTTCTCTAGCCATGGAAACAGAATGCCCAGAGTGGTTAAGGGACTTATTCAAAGGCACACAGGTAGAGCTGGGATTCAAACTCAGTTCTCTGACTACAAGTGCATCACTCCTTACAACTTCACCATAACAATTTAGCCTTGTGAGAAGACCTGACTTGGAACAAATTGGAAAGCTGCTTGCAGCTCCTATGGCATTCCCTCCTCCTCTCTTCCTGCCTCCCCACTCCTGCAGCTGAATAGTTTCACGCCACAACCCCAAGCATAGAAGCCACAGCTCCAGCAGTTTGCCTTATCTGTCCTCCTGGTCTTTCCTGAGAAGAGGTGACGGGGAAAGGAGGTAATTAAGTGCATTGGTCCAAAAAGGCTTTTTAAGATGGCTGATTCAGAGAGAGAGAAGAGGAAACCAGTTCTGGAAGGGGCTCCAGACTGTAGGAGGGATAGCCGGCTGTACAAGAAGTAAATCAGCAGGAGGGCAGCAGAGGTTTTAGAAGTCTGTGGTAGATTATCCTCAAAGTGGCTAATCGACTGGAAGTTGATTGAGAGTTGGCTGTTATTAATAAACATCAGTGACTCCCCAAAGAGAGCAAAGCATCTGTGCCACCAAGACCCAACCAATCAATCAGGGCTGGATCATGAGGCAAAAAATGGGCATGCTGACAATTCTCCATCAGTTTATATACCAGTTTGGAATTCAATACATCTCATTAATTCACAGTATCATGGAAATTCAGACGCTGGGCAGATAAAAGTTTACCTAGGTATTATCTACCAGAAAGAGTTTGCTAAGCAAATTAAAAATGTAAACAAGATCAGAAGAGAGAGGGAAATAAAACTGTTTTCAAGCGCCTTGATAGCTTCTTTTTGTAAGCAAACAACATAAAAGCCAGAGCCTTTTATTTTGGAAAAACTTTTAGTCTTTTTAGGTTCCTTTACTGTATGTGATTCAGTGCATTTGCAGGAAGAGGCAATTAGCAATTGATCAGGTTAGTGTAACACTCAAGCTTAGAAAGTCAGTCAACAAACAGTTAAGTGGTTACTCTTTTTGAGGTACTGTGCTGAGTACTGGGATATCAAAAACAAACAAAAAGAAAATCATCTCAAGCAAGGGTAAAGAACTTTTTTTCCTCTCCTCAGAGAGGGTTAGAGACAGAAAAAATATCAAACACCTGAAGACAATAACTCCTACATGGGCAGATCAGTTTGATATAATTCAATCCATCTTCAAGCTTCAGGGAAAATTTGCTAATCATTAAAACTTCAAAAACATTGCCTTGGTTGCCTATTGATAAATTAATCAACAAGCATTTATTAAGCACCTACTTTGTGCCAAGAGATGGAGCTATAAAGATAAAAATGGAAACATCCCCACTTTCATTGAATTTATGTTCTACAGACAATATACACATTCAAAATAAATGCAAGGTAATTTAGAAAGGAGGCACTAGCAATTAGAAAGAATTAGAAAAGACTTCCTCTATAAAGTATGCTTGAGGTGTGTCTTAAATGAAATAACAGAGGATTTCTATTAGCAGAAATCTTCCTGGCTCTCTGGAAAGTAGTAAATGGAATATGGATTGTGGGCTACAAGTCAGGACAGTTTAAGTAAAATGTAGGTCCAGGGAGGGAGGTACTATATGCCAAGGCTGGAAAGGTAGGTGGAGGCCAGGTTAGGAAAGACTTTAAAAGCCAAGCAGAGTTCATATTTTGTCCTAAAAGCAAAGAGGAACCACTGGAATTTACTAAGTAGGAGGGTAACACATTCAGATCATCAATTAATTTATTAAAAAAAAATCCAGTATGTGAAAAGCACTGTGTTCGGTATTGTATTCAATACAGCATTTGCTTTTATGCTTCTTACAGTCTAAAACTGTAAATGCAAAGACTTCATGACCACCCTCAAATCTCACACTGTATGGTAAGTTGGACTAGGTTCAGGGGATCATAGTGGAACAGACCTTGGAGGGCATCAGATGATTTCAAAGGAACCTTTCAGCCCTAAGTCTATCAGTGATATCATTGCCCATGATAAAAATAAACATAATGTGAGTGGAACCAGAAAGCAGCATGAAGCAGTTTCTTTAACCTCTTTCATCCTTTTCTTTTCTTTTCTTTTTTCTTTTCTTTTCTTCTTTTCTTTTCTTTTCCTTTCTTTTCTTTTCTTTTCTTTTCTTTTCTTTTTTGTAGTCTACAGAAATTCAATGAATATTGCTAGATTTATCATGTTCTAATTCTGTGGACAATGACTGTGGAGAGAATAAGTATTTATTGAGTGCTTACTGTGTTCCAAATGCTGTGCAAAGCACTTTACAAATATTATGTCATCTCAACCTCACAACAATCCCTGAGGTGCTTTATTATCCCTATTTTTTTTTACCATTTAGGAAGCTTAGGCAAACAGAAGCAGCTTGCTCAGGGTCAGACATCTAGTAAGTGCCAAAGGTCAGATAAGAGAACTGAGGCCTTTCTCGGGTTTTTCCTACTTTCAACTTGGTGTTGATTGTGATGAGGTTGTGGGGGTTTTTTCTCCTCTCAAGGGAAATATTTATCTGCTCTAGCACAAAACCTTCAGAAACATACTCATCAGAGAAACAAGTTTTAGGAAAATAAGAACAATTCTAGGCTTTGTTACCATTTGGGGGAGGGAGAGAGGGAAGCAGTATGAGCCATTAAGGGTACAGAGGCAGGAACAGAATAAAGGCAAATTAAAGCCATTGAATTTGCTATACACTTTTCAATTAGGCAGATGGGATCATACCATCAAATTCTTAAATAAGAACATATATGTTTACAATTGAATTATAATGGGCAGTATAACATAGTGTATATAACACTGAATTTGGAGAAAAAGGACCTAGATTTGAATCTCAAGTGATTACCATTATTGTGAGTTCAGACCATTATGTAACATCTTTGGACCTTGGTTTCTTCTATAAAATAACAAAATGTTCCCCAAGGTCCCTTTCACCTCAACACAGTGTGGTATCAAGGAAGAATTTTACAAATATATTTTTGACATTATTGACAATTGGTAATTCTTCTGTTGAATAAGCATTCAAAAAAGGCTTCCAGTTTCTGTACATGGAATCCCAACAATGTACCAAAGAAAGGAGCGACAAGTTGTAAGTTAACTTGGAGCTAGTTTAAAGAATGCAGTGAAATTCAAGGCCCTCTGCTATACCCAGGATACAAAGACAGAATTTAAAGCAATCAGTGGTCTCAAGGTTTTCCTATTTAAGTTGGAAAGTTACTGATAACCATAGGTGAATATGGAACTTAACTAATTAAGACAAGCTTTTGGGACAAATTTCCAAGAGGAAATTAATTTAGCGCAATTCACAGAACCTCAGAGTTAAAAGGGACCACAATGGTGATCTAATTTAGCCCCTACCTGACCAAGGATCACCTGGACAGCACATCTGAAAAGGAGTCATCTGACTCTCTTCCACTAACCCTGTCATAAATATCTGAAATGATCAAGAAAATATTTTCCTAATTTTCCCCCTAAAACTGGTTTAGAAATGGGGATTCTATGAGGGATCCAATAAGAACTGCTTGCATTTACTTTTGTTGGAGGGAAATGGGGGTAAAGGATATGAAAATGAGGTCTCCTTTTTAAGGACTGTCTTCATAGAGGTTTTTATGCTGTTTAATCATTTCAGTTATGCCCAACTCTTCATGGCACCATTTTGGGTTTTCTTAGTAAAGATCCTGGAGTGGTTTCCCATTTCCTTCTTTAGCTCATTTTACAGATGAGGAAACTGAAGCAAACAGGGGAAATTGACTTGCCCAGAGTCACAGAGCTGGTGTCTGAAGCAAAATTTGACCTCAAGTCTTCCTAACTCCAGACTAGGTGCTTGATCCCTTGCAACACTTAGCTGACCATTAAAGGTTTTTTGAAATCACTGCCAATGAAAGGAAAGCAACTAACTACCGTCAGTCTCTATTTGAAAACCTTGGCTTACATAGTGTCCAAAACAAGGAAGACTCTACTGCATCTGAGTGAGGTCACATGAGGAATAGTATTTTCAATTCTGGATACCGTATATTAGGCAATATAATCCATTATATTACAATATAATACAAATGGAATAATGTCCAGAGGACAGAGAGTAGAATGGTGACAAGCCTTGGCACCCAAGCCAAAGCATCTTTCTAATCTTGTTCAAGCCTTTATGCTGATTACCATTTCATTCTTCAATTTCCTTCCTTGAAGGATCATTCCCATTTGATTGTAAGCTCCTTGAGGGCAAGGACTGGTTTTTTTGGGGGGATGAAGTGGCTTGCCTTCTTTCCTGTCCCCACACTTGTAATAGCGCCTGGCACATAGTAGACACTTTTGTTTGTCCTTCATTTTTGAAAAGGACCAATGACATGATAATGTGATGTATTGACTTATGTGTGAATTAAATTTAAGTAAGGTAGAGCTGCACAAAATCTTCAGCCTCACTATCCTCCAGAGTCATTGAAGTCTAACGGCAAGACCTTTGTTCTGATTTTTTGTCAAGATGGCTGGCGATGGCCCAGGATGCAGTAGATGACCTTGGCATCTTCAGTGATTGACCACTAAGCACTCCACAGTGCCTGCGACTTTATGACCTTTGGAACAAATTGTTCACTTCTGCCCATTTCACTAGATTGCCTTCACATGCTTGGGATTGTCAACCCCTCTCCCCCCCCCCCATAATTCACTGATAGATTTGAGGCCTGTTGGTTATTTTCAACTTGGTTCCAAGGTTCAACTTCCAGGCCTGTAGTCTTGAGGTTGCATGTGGCTCTCTAGGTCTTCTAGTGAAGCCCTTTAACTGAATCCAAACTTCACAGAACAAATCACCTTAATAAAAGGATTTGTTCCGTAAACTTGGACTTGGTCAAAAGGCCACACCCAAGGACCTAGAAGGCTGCATGTGGCCTCAAGGCCAGGTTAAACCCTGGTTTAACCCATCTGAGGAGATAATGGCCACTAAGCTTTGTACAGCTTCTTGGAACCACAAGTGAGAGTTGAGTGCAGGTAGGCACCAAAAGTGGATGAGCAGCCCTAAAAAAGGCTTGGCAAGTCTTCACATCAGAGGTGCTAGTCCTCCTTGAACACCCTGTGCACCCCTTTAGTAGACACTTAAGTATTTATTGAATAGTAATTGGTTGATTCCTCGGTAAAGTATTTTTTTTTAAATTATCATAGACAAGAGTATTCGAAACAAATTACATCCAAGCCCACTTGAGAGAGTTGTATGTGAAACAAGGGACCTTGATCCCACTGTAGGTTTTCTATAGCATTGCACATTATGTGATGGAGTCATGGAATTCTGTGTGATAACATGATTTTGATAATTTTATTCTCATGTTTGGTAATACAAGTTCCCCATCATTGGAAGTCTTCAAGTGAAGGCTGAATGAGCCTTGGGGATGTTACAAAGTGGAAGCATGCCATAGATTGTTGGACTTTAAGTCAGAAAGATCTAGGTTCAGATCCTACCTCTGATACTTGTCAACTATTCAGCCCTGGACAAATCATCTAACCTCTTGGCTTCAGTTCCTCGGCTTTAAAAAATAAGAAAGTTAGATTAGATGGTCTCTAAGGTCCCTTCCAGTTCTAAATCTATTATCCTGTGATCTTAAGATAAAGATTAGTCCAACTGGTCTCTGATGTCACTACTGGTATTGGGATTCTGTGACTGTAATTATAAAGCTATCATCACCCCCAAACTGTCTGGTAAATTCATCTCAATTTTTGTTTATTACTTCACAATTCATTCCTTTTAAAGTTTTTTTACCCCCCTAAGGAAGCTGACCCAGGGTAAAAACCCTACTCAAGGCACATTCCCTCTGGTACAAGGACAAGGTTTGTCTCTGGGACACCCAGAGGACATGTATAGAATCACGTCCCAATTGGTTCTTCTCTGGCTTAAAAGATGAAATGATCTCTAGGCTGCAAGGTAACATCTTCCAGCAGCGTAAAATCCTGTCAAACAGAAATTGAAGATGAATAAAATGAAGATTCCCACTCAGGATTATTCCTATTGTGAGGCAACAGAGTTCTACAACATGTTATTCTACACCCTAATATTAGATTTAGGGAAATAGAGACACACTGGGCTTCTGAACAGGACTGTGCATCATGGCTTTGCCACAGGAAGGAACTCTGATTGAATAGACTGACAAAGGCTGCGAGCCTATGCAATGAACCAAGTCGATACTACTTTAGGGCAGGATTACCAACGTTGTCTGTGTTGGGGGAAGGGGGGTAATCAGTTATCATAATTCCATTTTTATAATTTGTGTTTGCATGAAAATGCTGATTTTAACCATTGCTGTGATTTGAGTAGCATGAGCAACCTGTTTTCATTTTCGTGAACTCCAGGGAATTACAGCATGTCAGCTAAGTAATAATGCTCGTGTAGCTTATTGCTTGACTGAATACTAATATTAAATAGCTACCTTTTATAGGAACTGCACTTACTGAGCAAGAATAGTCAAAATTCAGGACTAAAGAAACAAGGGCAAGTGACTAGGAGGCCTGGAAGTACACTTTCTGCACTAGTCAGTCAGCTAGCATTTATTAAATGCCTACTGTGTGACAGATGGAGCAGCTAGGTGGTACAATGGATACATGACCAGACCTGGAGTCAGGAAGATCTGAGTTCAAACCCACCCTCAGGCACGTACTAGCAGAATGACACTGGGCAGGTCACAACTCCTATTTGCCTCAGTTACTCATCTGCAAGATAGGGATGCACTAGAGAAGAAAATGGTAAACCACGCTAATATCTTTGCCACAAAACAAAACAAAATCTTATAGACCAAGTCCCCTGGGATCATGTGAAGCTGAACAACTGAACAACAAATGTGCCATGCACTAATTGTTGTTGTCCTTTGTTCTCGAGGAAGATCGAAATGACATCACTATGCCAGAGTCAAGTTTCAATGTGTCTGACCAATATGAGCTTGGAGTGCTCTACCACAGGTCAGGTGCAAATAGTCTGTGTGAACATTTGAGGTGGATGCTCTAAATTTGTGTATCCTGCATTTCCTTTGAGCTGTTTCCATTCTGCTTTGCGTGTAGAGCACAGCACCTTCTCTAATGAAGGCACACCTTGCTGAGAAGCCCCTGTGTCAGTCTCCCAGGTCACACAATCAATCCCAAAGTTCTTAAGAGAGACCTTGAAAGTGTCCTTGTATCTCTTCTTCTGACCAGCATGTGAGTGATTGCCCTATGCAAGTTCTCCATAAAATAGTCTTTTTGCCAAGTGTACATTTGCCATTCAAACAACATGAGCAGCCATCAGAGCTGTGCTCTCTGAAGTAGAGTTTGAATGCTTGGCAGTTTAATTGGACTAAGAACTTCAGTGTCTGCTACCTTATGCTGCCAGATGATCTTCAGAATCTTCCTAAGACAATTCAAATGGAAACGATTTGATTTCCTGGCATGGCGCTAGTAGACTGTCCAGATTTCAGAGGCATACAGCAATGAGGTCAGCACAACAGCTCTGTGGACCTTCAGTTTGGTAGTCAGTCTAATACCTCTTATCTTCTACATTTTCATTCGGAGCCTTGAAAACACTGAGCTAACTTTGGCAATGCTTATGTCAACGTCATCACCAATGTGTATATCCCTAGAAAATACACTGCCAAGGTAAGTGACTTATCCACAGTATTCAAAACTTCTTCATTTGCTGTAACCAATGGTTCCAGATAAGAAGGGTGTGGTGGTTGCTGATGGAGCACCTGTATTTTCTTGGGAATAATGAATAATGATGCTGGAAAGGTAGATTTGGACCTAGTTATAAAGGACTTTGAAGGCAAAATAGAGTGGGTTATGTATATTTAAATTTTTAAACTATTCAAAAATTAATAAGGATTTAGAGATAAAGAGTGCTACTATAAGCAAACTAGGAGAGCAATGAATACTTTATCTGTCAGCTTTATGGAGGAGGGAAGAATTTGTGACCAAACAAGAGATAGAGAACATTATGAAGTGCCAAATGGATAATTTTGATTATGTTAAATTGAAAAGTTTTCTTTTCACAGACAAAGCCAATGCAACCAAGATTAGGAGGGAAGCAGAAAACAGGGAAAGAAATTTTAAAACCTGTGTCTCTGATAAAGACCTCATTTCTAAACATATAGAGAACTGAATTGAATTTATAAGGATAAAAGTCATTCCCCAATTGGTAAATGGTCAAAGGATATGAAGAGATAGTTTTCAGAGGAAGAAATTAAAGCTATCTGTAGTCATATGAAAAAATGCTCTAAATCACTGTTGACTAGAGAAATTGAAATCAAAACAACTCTGAGGTACCACATCACACATATCAGATTGGCTAACATGATAAAACAGGAAAATTATAAATGCTAGAGAAGATGTGGGAAAATTGGAACACTAATGTATTGTTGCTGGAGTTGTGAACTGATCCAACCATTCTGGAGAGCAATTTGGAACTTTGCCCAAAGGGCTATAAAATTATGCATATCCTTTGAACCAGCAATATCATTTCTAGGTCTGTATCCCAAAGAAATCATACAAATAGGAAAAGGACCCACATGTACAAAAATATTTATAGCAGCTCTTTTTGTTGTGGCAAAGAATTGGAAATTGAGGGGATGCCATCAGTTGAGTAATGGCTGAACAACTTGTGGTATATGATTGTAATGGAATACTATTTTACTATAAGAAATGATGAACAGTCAAACTTCAGAAAACCTGTAAAGACTTGGATGGATGAACTGATGCTGAGTGAAGGGAGCAGAACCAGGAGAACATTGTACACAGTAACAGCCACAATGTGTGATGACTAACCTTGATAGATTTATCTCTTCTTAGCAATGCAAGGATCCAAGACAACTCCAAAGGACTCATGGTGGAAAATGCTCTCCACATCCAGAAAAAAGAACTATGGAGTCTGAATGCATATTGAACCATATTCTTTGTGCATGCTCTCTCTCTCTCTCTCTCTCTCTCTCTCTCTCTCTCTCTCTCTCTCTCTCTCTCTCTCTCTCTCTCTCTCTCTCTCTCTCACACACACACACACACACACACACACACACACACACACACACACACATTTGTTTCTTCCTTCTCATGGTTTTTCCCTTTGGCTCTAATTCTTCTTTACAACATGACTAATGTGAAAATAGTTTCAATATGAAAGTATATGTAGAGTCTATATCAAATTACATGCTGTCTTAGGGTGGGAGGAGGAGAGAGATGGGGAGAAAATTTGGAGCTCAAAATCTTATGGAAGTGAATGTTGAAAAATAAAAGTAAATATATATTTTTTGAAAGACAAGGAAGCAGGTTTCATAGCTAATCTTGCATTAGCAAAAGTTGGGGTGAGGAAGATAAAGGAATGGATAAATATAAGGTTGGTGTAATATCAGGAAGGTTAAAGATGAGAACATACCTGTGTATCTTGAAGATCAGTTGAGATGACAAGAAAAAAATTTAAAACTAGATAATCAAAAGGGTAAAAATTCTTGTTAATTGTGGGGGAAATTGAATTTAGTGGTGAAAATTGAAAAATTATTTGTAATTTTATATTTTTAAAATACCTGATTGGTTGAGGGGTTTGTTGCTGTTGTTTTGAATTCTAACCAATTATTTTGATGCTCTGTAGATATGGCTTAATCTGCTTTATGTGTCAAAGTGTCACATGTGTCAAGGTCACTGGAAATGATGAAAAAAGTGGGAGAAGTTGAAAGACTTCAAAAAAGATTAATATTCCTAGTTTAAATATAAGCTAATAAAAGTCTGGTTTAGAATTTTTTTTCTTCAACTATTTAACTATGATACTTTTGCAGATATGTTTTTAAACCTAAGGGAAATGAGTTTCAGTAAAAAATATTTGCAAAACAGAATCAAGGTGACCTTTAGGTTACTGACAATGAGCCAGTTTGGATCAAAGAGGTGACTGCCAATATCCATGGGCTAATTATCCATCTTTTCTTCAAAATTAATAATAAGTATAGGTCAGGACTAGCTTGAAGTGAGTCATTCAAGCTGAAGATCCTTTTTAAGATGGCACCTCGAGCTTTTGAATAATTAAATTAACTATTCACAGATGGCTACTAGATATGCAACCTAAAATTCCATTTCATTAACAAATGTCACATTTAAGAGAGTTTTGAACTTTGGGAAGTTGGGGCCAATTCCATATGAAACTTTATTTCTGTTCTGGTAACTAAGACAAAAGTGTTCCAGAGGAAACATTTTGGCTCAATGCAATGAACAGTAAGAACTTATAATGATTTCAAGGACTCCTCTGCAAGCAAAGTCAAAATTATTCCATCCACTGAAATGTTCAGTATGAAGCTGGATGCCCATTCTTCAGGGATACTGATTGAGAGATTTCTGTGTGAGTTGGGAAGTTTGACTAGGCAACCTGTAAGGACCAGCTCTGACATCTTCCAACTCCAAGAATCTGTGATTCTAATGTTAAATATTTGTATGGTTGCTGTTAATTAAATCAAAGTTCACCTACAAACTAGTCAATAACTGTAAACTCTCCTAGATACCAGTCCTCTGTTTACATATTACTTATGAATTACGTATAGATGGGTAGTCATGGAGGATTCAGTGTATTCCTCTTCAGAGGGAATACTCATATAGATGATATCATGGATCCTTTTGAGCATTTGAAAACAAGGGTAGGGCCTGCATTGGTGAAACACTAAAACATTAGGTGTATAGTGGAACTGAACTCAGAGTTAAGAAAATCTGAATTTAAACGCTGCCTCCGACAATTGATAGATGTGTAACCCTGGGCAAATCAATTAATTCCTTTTCTATAAAATGGAAACAATAACAGGACCTACCTAACTGCACTGTCAGAAGAATCAACAGAGATCTTACATACACATATACTGTATACAACTTTACTTAGAAAAACTGTATAAATATTAGTTATTAGTATTTTTACGCTTCTAATGTTAAGGGAATTTGAATATCTTCCCCACTCCTTAATAGGCCCATGTCACTGGCTTCAAGTTTTGTCCCAGCCCAAAGTTTGAGCTACATGGAGCTCTGTGTGGGAGGAGTTTACCCAACAGAGCACAGCAGAGAGCAGGAAGGGTAGATCAGGAAGTAGGAGAGTGAGATGGAGCAAAGAAAGAGAAGAGGCAGAGCAGCTAGCATGGGTGAGAGAGGGGGGGAGCCTAGGGGAGCTTGCTCGTGGGGAGGCCTGAAGAACAGAAGGCTTGGGGATGGCAGTGCTCCCTGCATTGGTAATGTATATCAACTTCTTTATTAATGTGGTGGATTTGGCTTTCAGGCATATGAATAAATATCTTGGTTTTGTCTTCAAAGAAGAGAGTCTGTTATATCTTGTAATTCAAACCTTGAAATATACCTGTATATTCATAGCAACCACTGTGGGTATCGTATTGGCAATACAACACTTCATCTTAAAAGTTAAATGATGGGAGAAGGATGATCTCACAATGCAAATAATGTTCCTGCTACAAATTATACTTTTTATTTTCTTTTATATAAATTGAGAAATGAGAATAAAGTGAAAACATACCCTGTGAAATGGAAGCCCCCATTTTTAAAGAAAATGCTAAAGGCTTTGCCTCATTTTACCAAACACTGACATCCTCAAAATTGTCTTTATGTACACGATGTTAGGAAGGTTAAAACTTGGGCTACTGTCTTGCTTTTTTCTCTGACCCAGTGTCCTTCACAAGACAGACTGATGAACATGGAGGGAACATGGATCAAAGCCATTCTGAAGATAGTCCCCCCATTCAGTAGCAGCTATATATGAGAGATGTGATCAGTCTCTGATAAGAATAATAGATCTCTCTAATTCCAGAAAATACTCTGTTGCAGCCAAGTGGAGGTAACACTGGAATTCTCTCCCCAAAAGGCAAAGAGTTGAAGTTCATCTTTCCTATCCACAGGTATTAAAACATTCCTAGTATAGTAGCTTTCGTACCCAGGATTGCATTGTTTTAAAATCAACAATAAAAATTCAGGTCAGGCTGCTGGAAGCTACGGCTCATGTAAACAAAGCCCCCATTGAAATGAATCATGGAATCATTCACTTCCATAGCAGCTTCAAGGAGTAAGAGCAAGAAAATGACATTGTGACCTCTCAAGGGGTCCCAATCTATTCTTGTCCCACTGTAAACACTGTTTTTGTCTTTAAGGTTAAATTCAACTGCACAGTTCTTCATCTCCCTATTTGAATTAAAGGGACTGTATCAGAAGAACAATAATAATAAAGTACTTCAAATTTTGCAATGTTTAAATATGTGTATATATATATATATATATACATATATATTTTTTAGTTCATTTGATCTAATCAAACCCTACTCTCCAAGGTAGATTGATATTATTATCCTACATTTACAAATAAGGAAACTGGGGCTAAAATTGTGACTTACTCTATATCACACAGATAATATATATCAGAAACAATTCAAAAACAGGTTTTCCTGTATCCAAGGCTAAATCTCTATATGTGTTGCCACCTCCTTACCTCTAAAAAGATCGGGGCATGAACCTGAGCTTGCCATTTGTACTAATAACTCCATTTCTTTATAAATATCACTTCCTCCTAGTCCTTTAGAATCACAAGATCATAGATTTAGGGGAAGCAGAAATTTAATAAATATCCAAAGCCTTTTAGATAAAGGAACTAAGACCAAAGAAATGAAGTTCTGCACAAAGGCAGAGTTAAGATTTGAACGAACACTGTTCACTTCCTATATATTTTTCCCTTACTGGGTCATCCTCCTTGCTTCAATATATATATATAGTTAGTTAGTTAGTTAGTTAGTTAGTTAGTTAGTTAGTTAGTTAGGTAAAGTTTCTGATTGGGCAGCTAGATGGCACATTGGATAGAGCACCCAGCCTAGAATCAGGAAGATTCATCTTAATGAGTTCAAATCTGGCCTCAGACACTCAGAAAGCTGTGTGACTCTGGGCAAGTCACTTAACCCTATGTGCCTCAGTTTCCTTATCTGTGAAATGAGCTGGAGAAGGAAATGGTAAAATATTCCAGTATCTTTGCCAAGAAAACCACAAATGGAACCGCCGAGATTCAGACATGACTGAAACAACTGAATAACCAGTTATTATATAAATAAGTCAAAGTAGAAATAATAGCTCATGTTTCTATAGTGCCTTAAGGCTTTCAAAGCATTTTACACATGTTATATAATTTGATTTTCACAGCCCTGTGAGGTAGGTGCTGTTCTTATCTACATTTTACACATAAGGAAACTGAGGATGAGAGAAATTAAAATGATTTGCCCAGGATCCACCCAGCTAGTAAGTCCTGAAGCTAGATTTGAACTTAGGTCTTTCTGCTCCACAGCTAGAAAATGGCACTTTCTTTTTTCTTTTAAATTTATTTATTTATTTACTTACTTAATTATTTTTAGTTTTCAACATTCACTTTCATAAGATTTTGAGTTCCAGATTTTCTCCCTATCTTTTCCCTCCACCCATCCCAAGGCAACATGCAATTTGATATGGGCTTTATATATATATATTCACATTGAACTTATTTTCACATTAGTCATGTTGTAAAGAAAATTAGAACCAGTGGGAGAAACCATGAGAAAGAAGAAACAAATGAGAGAGAGAGAGAGAGAGAGAGAGAGAGAGAGAGAGAGAGAGAGAGAGAGAGACAGCACTTTCCACCATGAGTCATTTTGAGTTGTCTTGGATTCTTGCATTGCTAAGAAGAGATAAGTCTGTCAAAGTCAGTCGTCGCACATTGTGGCTGTTACTGTATACAGTGTTCTCCTGATTCTGCTCATGTCATTCAGCATCAGTTCATTCAAGTCTTTCCAGTTTAGAAAATTACACTTTCCTGGAGAAACAGTGATATATAATTGACATACAGTTAAACTTGGTCTCAGAAGGGCATTGATTTGAATCTTACCTTAGATCCTTACAATCTATGTGATACTAGACAAATCAATTGAACTCTAGAGCCTGTTTCCCAATGATCATAATAACAATAATATCTCACAAGGTCATGAAGATGAAATGCAATAGTTTTCATGAAGTGCTTTGCAAAATCTGAAGTATATATAATGTTGTTATTGTTATTGTCATTGTTATGATTTCTATTTTGTTCTCATTTTATTAAAAGAAATTCAAACAGCCATTGTCCTGGGAAAAGTTGATATCCTGCTGTTATGATTATTACTTTTATATTTAATATTCCATGAACTACTGCACATGTGGGCAAAGTAACTACTTTTTGTGCATAAAAGTATTGGGATAGAAGCTCATCTTTCTGTAGCCTCAATGTTTTCAACACAACTCCTCTTGGGCATAGGCCTTTGGGACTATGCATCTCATCCTGCTCCATATTATTATGTTTTCTTTTGCCAGAGTTCAGATGTTTTGAATGTTTTTCAGTTTATGTAGTTTGAAGGTTATGAATTTTTGGTATGATGACATCTATTAAAAACGTTAAGGGGTTTTGTTTGGTTTTTGTAAAAATCAATGTTCCACCCATGTAATTGAGGGAAACAGTTTGGTCTATAAAAATGCTCTGCCTAAAGGGCATTTTATTGGTTGAATTCCCTAGGATATTTTGAGATTTATATTTGCACTATAAAGATTTGTTATCTCTTAGTCTATGAAACATATTAAGCTTCAAAAACACAATTCTCACCACCAGGACATGTTTTCCTAGCTATTCATTGGCTATCGAATTTTTTGTTTTTTTGCCTTTTGGAGGGGGGAGGGTAGGGCAATTAGGGTTAAGTGACTCGCCCAAGGTCTCACAGCTAGGTTTTTGTGTGGTGTGTGTGTGTGTGTGTGTGTGTGTGTGTGTGAAGTGTCTGAGCCTGAATCCAAACACAGGTCCTCCCAACTTCAGGGCAGATGCTCTACTCACTGTGCCACCTAGCCACCCCTGGCTACCAAATTTTTGGTGTGTAAAGTGATGTGTTGTACAATTTCTGCCAATTGCTTGCATATCCTCCATTGAATACTAAATTGAAAGTTCTTTAAGATGACTCTTCTGTAGTTTCTAGCACTGATGAACTGTCTTGGATTGCTATCATAAACTCCATTTCCATACAAAATTCTGCATCAATCTACATCAAAACTCATCAGTTTTTGTAATACTTCTTTGTCAACATGTATATGGCTCAGTTCATGAGACTGTTGTCCATGGAAGACCTTTAGACCTCAATGTGTATGTCATAAGTATTTTATATGTTCCATCTGGAGGTAAATCATGATCATGTACATTTAAAACCAACCCAGTAGCATGTACTTGTGATTAGCTTTTTTTGTTGTTCATGAAGTGATGTCTCTTTGTTCTAAAGTATTTCTGAAAGTTTCTTATGCTGCTTTCTGCTTCTCATGTGCTCTGAGAATGTTCATTAATCTTTTCCCATTTTGGTGAAAAAGTATTCATCTTCCTACAATGGCCTTAGGGTGAAAGGCATGTATTTTATGAATATTGCTCTGGTTTTTGTGAAGATATTTTTCAAATTTGGTATGGTACATTTTATATTCCAAAAAGCACGTAGCAATATTACATAGGTGATAATTGCTTTAAATATGTTTTTTTTTTTTTCTGTTGAGTTTTGACTTCAGAATGGCCGTCTCTTAACTTATTCAACCATACCCATCTTCTTGTCAGCTTTAAATTCTGTGTGTCTGGCCTAAAGGAGACCAAGGTATTTGTAAGCACTGCCTTTATCCATTGGTTCAATATAACCTCTGAATTCAAACTCAAAGATTTCAGTCTCCATTTTTATGTGTTAAAAATTTTGCCCTGATCAGTCCAAATTACATTTCTATATATTGGGAGAAATGTTCCAAAAAGTGAATCAGTTGATTATTGCTTTTTTCAGTGGAGAAATTTAGTTTAAATGTTTAAGTATTCTGTACTGTTTAAGAGATTTTTAATGGATTTAAAGTTTGGTAGAAATGTAATGAACTTGAACTATCTCCATGAAAAATGCTATATTTTATATCAATTGTTTTGAATTATTATATTATTGGTGTGATATGGAAAATAGCTTTATATTTCCTACTTGGATCTAATTTGTATCTTTACAGTATATGAAAGGTAAATGAGTGCAGAATTGAATTAAAGGTTTTGAGATAGTCCAAAAAAGTCAGTATTATTGTTATGGAGCTTTCATGTAGCTTGTTCAATAACCAATAATGAGCTACTTATACTCTTGCAACATTTTTGGCCCACTCATTTATTGCATTCTTGTAAGTGTTTATAGGTTGGTTTTTTTAATGAATGATATGAATATTTTGTGTAAACTCTATAAACAAATAATTTGGAAAGGTCACTGTGTTATACTTTGTCTTAAGAAAAGGCTTGTAAAAAAAAAGGCTAGGGGTGGCCAGGTAGCACAGAGAGTAAGAGCACGGCCTCCAGTGTAGGGATGACCTGGGGATCGAATCTAGGCTCAGACACTTAGCACCACACCCAGAAATAACTGGCCCTGTAACCTTGAGCAAGTTACTTAACCCCGGCTTGTGTCTGAGAGGAAGCTGATAACTGTGCTTTGCAAGTAATTCATGAGCCACTGTGAAACATTTGAACCAATAATTATATATCTTACTTAGCCTTGTTACTTTCAGATTTTGCAAAGAATCAAAAATTTCAGTCACTTCCCTTGTAATTGTTTTGGTATTCTTAAGGTTAAGGGAGGCAGCAGAATGGTTGAGTGGATAGAGTGTCTAACCTGGAGTAAAGACAATCTGAGTTCAAATCTGACCTCAGCTGTGTGACCTTGGGCAAAGTCACTTAACCCAGCTTCAGTTTCCCCATCTGTAAAAATGATCTGGAGAACAAAATGGCAAATCACTCCAGTATCTTAGCCAAGAAATCCCCAAATGGGGACATAAAGAATTGAACATGACTGAAAAACAAGTGAACAAAATACTAATGGCACAGAAACTTTCTGTTTCTCATTTGATCAAACTTGAACTTTTCTTATAGTGGACTTCCTTCAATCATTGACATCCAGACATTTTCTTATACTCCTTCTTTAGGAATTCTTGTTCATCTTAGACATCTTTACTTCTCAATCTTCTGTAGTAAAGTTTTGATTAACATTGATTTACCATCATCATGATCATCATCCATTCTTTTCATCTTTTAGTTATTCTGATAGTAACAGTCTTGGGACAAGTTCCTATGCTGGTATAATCGTTTAATATTTGAGTGTTTGAGCCAGCAATGATGTCCGCAATGCAGCCTTGACACTTTCTAGTTTTTCTGAGAAGCAAAGATTTTTGTCAGTCCTTTTAGTAACTTATTTCTCATTCTTATCATCAACATCATCCTTGTTGCTGTTGCTGTTATCAACATATTCCTAAATCAAAAATGTAAGGGATAAGATTAAAATGTGTTTCCAGGGCTCAACTGTTAATAGATAACTTTTGCAAATTTGAAAGTAGAGATTACTTGCTCCTAACATTGTTACTAAAGCCACAGTGCAGCCTAAAACAAATTAGATAGAATGACTGACATATTATAAACCCACTTGTAGAATTCTGTGTAGAATCATAGAATTTGAGCTAAAAGGAATCTTGGAAGTCACCTACTCCAACCCTCTAATTTTACAGATGAGGAAACTAAGTCTTGGTGAGATGAAATGACTTGCTGAAAGTAAATGAGCTCAGAATTTTAACCTCCTTTTGCCTTTTGACTGGAAATGTCATGGAACTTTCTACTATACCACATTGTATATTGGCATGGAAGCAATGTATCTTTAGCTTTCTTTCACATAGCTAAAATGGTGTCTAAAGGGTTTATGCACATTGAAACTGATCCAGTTTCTGATTAAATTCATGAGCTACAATTTGCATTTTAAATTACCTTTTAGGAACCAGACAGTTTTGATTCTATAAGCAACCTGGGAAAATCTCTCTAAGAATATGTCTCCAGTAGAGAGATAAAGAAGATTTTCTTTTTGTTTTCAATCAATTGTCATCATAGTGATTTAGATTTCATTGAAATGATAAATCTGCCTCAATTTGAAACGTCTCATACAGGGTAAACAGGATGTCCAGGTACAAAATCATGATCATGTTGTTAGAAAGGAGCACAAGAACTTCATTGTTTCCCATAGATGCAGTCAATAGCTACTTAGAATTTGAGAAAAATCTCTCAATTATATTTAGAGTTGCAGCTTCATGACTCCCCATTACATATGGTAACAATACTATATGTCCTGTTAGCAGCTCACAAGGGAAACTACTTTAATGAATAGATAATGAAGATCTATAATTAGCATATCAATTGTTCATGAGTAAATGATTGCTTCTGAAGTATATGAAAACAGTTTCCCCCCCTCTTAATGTACTTTAATTATTCCCTTGCTATCCTGTTTAAACTATTAATTTGCTTAACAAATTTTTTTATAGATAGTAGTAGGGTAAACTTATAATCAGGTCCCAATGAAAGATAAGTTCTAGATGGCTGTGGCTCAAAATAGTCTCATGCCCCAAATCCTTATAAACTAAATGTACTTTAACTAACCTCCAGTCTATAGTCCGTTAGAGTGCTATTAATTGTCCACTTCCTGGTCTATCTTTCATACAAAATATGCTAGAAATGATTCTTCCTCCTAATCTTCCATAGCACTTCCTGATTCTCTTAAATCCTACCAAAAATTATCATTGAATGAGTCCATATGTTATAATTCTCACTAGTTTGTATGCTCCATATAGAAAGGGATCATTTTTTATTTAGCTTATTATTCTCTATAGTACTTAATACAGTGGCTAGCTCATGGCTGTTGAATAAATGATGGAACCAATAAAACGTGCCATAAACAACCACATGATTGGCCTAAGGGCAGCTGCTGACTACTTATGTTAACCTGTAGTCTATTCACATTTGCTTGCTGGATATTCTGATAGTTTTTTTTTTTTGTTTGTTTGTTTGTTTGCTTTTTTTGGAGGTGGGAAGGTAGGGCGATTGGAGTTAAGTGACTTGTCCAAGGTCCTACAGCTAGTCTGTTTGTGTGTGTGTGTGTGTGCACATGTGTGTGTTAAATGCCTGAGGCTGGATTTGAACTCAGGTCCTCCTGACTCCAGGACTGGTGCTCTATTCACTGTACCACCTACCCACCTGTGTTTTCATAGTTTTAAAAATATTTGCATTAGTTACCATATTCTAGTGTCCTACCCAGCTGAATATATCATACAACAATATTAACCAAATCATTATGATACCAATGTGTTTAATATTTCAATAATTTAGGTGCTTCAGGTGATACAGGCTTTTTCATCACAGTAATTTCTGGATATGATTTTTCACCACTTCCTTTCAATCCTTTTCAATAAAAAAAAGAAAGGAAAAAAGGAAGAGAAAAATGAAGGAAGGAAGGAAAGAAGGGAGGAAGGGAGGAAAGGAGGAAGGGAAGAAAGAAAAGGACAGTGACCAGCTTTAAAAGTAAATGCAACATCTTATGCCTCTAACCTCCCCCTTTTTCTGCAGAAAGGAGATCTCTTCTCTCAGCATCATATGATCTCTGGGAAGAACACTGGTCATTATCATTTATTCAGTATACATTTTTATTTTATTGTTCTTTTTCCTTATAAGATTTACAGTCATTGAATTCGTTTTGGTTTTGCTTATTTTGTGAAAGTACATGGAAACCTTCCCAAATTTCTCTGAATTCCAAATATTTATCAGTTGTTTCTTTTTAAAACCTAAGGGATAGGGACTTCTACTGATATAAGATATTCCATGGTATATCAGCAAGCACCATAGCATAACCAGGATGGCTGCTAGCACAAGTTCTTTGATCTGCTTTTCTTAATGAAAGCAACTCAAAGGGGGTTATCAATCTTACTTTAATCAAACATAGATATCATTCACTTAGTGCAGGGGAAAAAGTCAGCACCCTGAACTTCAGAAAACACAAACAGAAATCACAAGCAGACAAAACATACAGACAGAGAAAATAACACAATTAAACAGACCGACAGACAGGGCTTCTACCTGTCTGACCATTATATACAAACAATGTTAGTTACCAGAGAGAAAAGAACCAACATCTGGGTTTTCAAAGCTGAGGGCTCAACGGCTGCCCAGAATCTCCTCTGACCCAGTCACACAACTCTTCCCATAAGTGAGCCCCAAAGCAAAACCTCACCTCAGGGTGTATATATAGCCTTCTCCAGAGTCAGAGAATATCACAACCTGCATGACCCACTGCCTAATTACAAAGTAACAGAAGGCATGGGTGTTCCTGAAAAACAAGCCTCCTCTTAGCAAACTTCTCTTGTTGGGCTTCAAGTAAGACCTATTAGGGGCAGGGAAGATCTTCAAATCCCCTAGGCCTATTAAGGGACAGGGAAGATCTTCAAATTCCCTTAGCATTACACATGGTGAGGGAACTCTGTCTAACAAGAAAAATCAGCTCATTCTGCAACTTAATAGTCTTAAGACACCTAGACCAATCATAGATAAAGTAAAGTGACTTACTTGGGGTCATACAGCTACTGTGTTTTCAGGAGTGAGATTTGAATCTTGGGGTTCCTGGTTCTCTATCCATTACTACCTCTCTCTTTAAACAATAAGTTTTATTTATGCTTTTTGTTTTTACTTCTTCATTTTTGACATGGATAATATTATTTTCTTCCATATTAAAAAAAAGATTAAAGGTTTAGCAATTTTGTTAATTTCTTTGAACAAAAACTCATGTTGCTGTGTTTTTATTTCCAATTTTTTTTTCTTTATTCCATCTTTTTTCTAAGAGCTTACTATCACCACTTACTCCTAAAGTCAGTATATCCTACCTCTGGATGTATTTCCTTCCTTAAAGGAATGTATGCTGATCATAGTCAGGGACCCATTCAAACCCTCTTCCTATGTGGGATGTGGTACTAAGAATTATAATACTTGCTCAGAGATGATCATGCCATGAGGAAACAATAAGTTAAACTCATCATGAGGTTCTTATGGATCCCCATAATGGGAATATGCCTCATTGGTACCCCTTCATTTCCCATTTTGGTGATACCAACCTCCGTTTCCCCAATCCCATTATCAGTCTCCTCTAGTATTCCTACTCTATTAATCCAACATCTATCATATTTGTCAAGAAATTTTTAAAAATTATCTTTTCTTTGCTGATATCCAAAGTATATTGGAATATGTTTCCATATACTTGCAATGTCAAGCATGAGCAACTTCCATTTTTGGATTATAAGCATAGCAAATTCCATTTATTCAGTGACAGATTAAAGCAAAACATTCACAGAAAATCAAAATACAGCATTCATCATGTGTAACTCAATAATTTAGTAAGTCCTCAGTTCAGTCACAAAGTACTAAGGACCAAGTACTCCACCCCTAAGAAGTACATTCATTTAGTCAATCACAAAGTCTTCTCTCTATTCAACTAGATTTTAGTTTCCAATCATAAACAAAGTACATTCATATGGTCAGTCACAGAGCATGAAAATCAAAGTACTCCACCCCTGGATCACAACTGAATTACAATTATCATTAGTTACCACCATGCACCTTTTCAAAGGGGAAATGGAGAGCACAAAGGCCACTAACCCCTAGGTCACAATTAGGTTACTATATCATCGCAGCATTCAATATCCAAGGAGAGGTCTTTTCTTCATCTTCAGCAGAGCCAAGTTCTCAGCATTTTCTGTTCCTGGGAAGACAATGCTTAACGAAGACACAACATAGATACACATTGCCAGAGTCCTCATCAATTCGTTCTCTGACTGCAGAATAATCTCAGGACCTCCAAAAACATCAGTAAGACCTTGCTCCAGGATTTATGTAAACATACAACAAGAAAATCCTCCTTGAGGGCTTCTGAACCAACAGCAAGGTTTCTGAACTTCTGCAATAACAGCATTGTCCTTTACCAGCAGACAAATCTGCCAAAGTAACATCAAAACAGACAAAAATAAATACTGGCACCACAGTCATGCCTCCTCAGTTCTCAGCAGCTCCAGGGGGCAGTTCTCAGAAGTCCTGGGCAGCTCCAACTGGCCCTCGGCATTCTAGGTGGTTTTAGCTGGCAGTTCTCTCTCTCTCTCTCTCTCTCTCTCTCTCTCTCTCTCTCTCTCTCTCAGAAACTCTGACCCCCGGCAATTCTCTCTCTCTCTGCCTCCAAGATGCTGCTCCCAAAAGTTCTTCTGGCCTCTCTCTGCTTGGCCTTCTCTATCCACAGCACCATCTCCTCCCAGTTCAGCCCCCTCTCTTCACATCAACAAGTCCATCCCACAAGTGGAATTAATAAGCTCTGGGTTTTAACATTTAACCTAAAAACCAAGCCAATACAAGGGAATCTTTAAATTCCATTGCCATTACATTACCTTCTATCTCTCCTCATCCCAAGGCCACTCAAAATGTCTCTTCTGTGATATTGTCTCATCCCAAAAAATAGTGATCCCATTACAAGAGAATGATGTGAAAAAGAGGAAAATGCATTTTTAATATTGAAAAAGGAAAATGTATAAAGGAAATTACTACAAATTATTTTCCCTAATTCTATGCCAATAACTGAAAAAAATGAAATTAACGCATTTTGACAAAAATATTAAAAAGTCACATTAACAGAGCAGAAAAAGAAGTAAATAATTAAATATCAGAAAAAATGAAATGCAGTAAAAGAAACTTCCAAGGTTGGAAGGGAAGATAGAATTAGGACCAAATGGATTTACAAGTAAATTCTACCAAATTTTTGAAGAATAGATAATTCAAATATTATATAAAGTGTCTCCAATAACAAAGAAGGAATTCTACTAAACTCTTTCTATTAAATATAGTCCTGATGCTTAAACCAGTGCAAAATAAAGAAAGAAAAGTATAGACTAATATGTAAAAAATATCAATACCAAAATATTAGCAAAGTCACTATAGCAAGATGTTTTTAAAATGTGTACTATTACCAGCTTGGATTTATGTTGGGAACACAGTTTGTTCAATATTTGGAAAACTAGAAACTTAATCAAATACATTAATAATAAAATAACAATGAAAATCATGTAATCATGTCAACATATCTAGAAAAAGCTTTTGAAAAAATATGCTTCTTTATGTTAAAAAAAATTTAACTGGAAAAAAATCCATAGGGCAAATTTCTTGGATAAAGGTCTGTTATCCAAGATATATGGGGAATTGATACAATTATACAAAAATAATAGCCATTCCCTAATACGTAGTCAAATAATCAATAGTCAATAGGTGGTCAAATAATATGAAAAAGAAGTTCTCAGAATATGAAAGGCAAGTTATCAACAAACCTATGAAAAAAATGCTCCAGGTCACTAATTACAAGAGAAAACAAATGAAAAAAACTCTGGGGTTCTGTCTAAACCTCACCGAACTGATAAAGATGACTTAAAAAAAACGAAAAGAAAAATAGAAGGGCTAGATAAGGACAGGTACACAATGCACAGTTGGAAAATAATTTGGAGCAAAACCCTAAACTAAAACAATATACATTAAATTGTTTCATCTACTTATATTACTATGAAGCTAATTAGCCCAAAGAGATCAAAAAAGAGAGAAAGGACCCTTCTGTAAAAGAATATTTATAGTAACAGCAGGTAAGCAGGTTGAGAAAGATTGAAATATGTATCAAAAATCCTGTGTCATTATCTTTCCCCTAAAGACCAACTACTTCTAAACTTATGGCAGTTAGGTAACATAACTCATAGAATCAGGAAGGTATGGAGTCAGGAAGACCTGAATTCCAATCTGTCCCCAGACACTTACTAGCTTTGTGAACGTGTTTGTCACCTATCTTCTGTTTGCTTCAGTTTCCTTATCTGTAAAATGTGGGCAATAATAGCACCTACACCCCAGGGTTACAGTAGAGGTCAGAAGAGAAAATATTTATTAATTGCTTAGCCCTTTGCCTGGAACATAGTAGGCTTTAAGTGGATGTAAGCTATTATTATTGTTGTTGTTTTTGTTTTCATTCATTTTATCTCTGTAGAAGTCTGCAATTATTCCAAAATCACTCTTCCTTATTCCCAATATCTAATCAGTTGCTAAAATCATATTATTTCTATTTTCACAATACTTTTCTCACATCCCATAGCTTCTAAAGTACCTTCTATGGGCCAGACGTTACTGTATATAGCTATATTGCTACCCACAAAGACAAAAATATACCATCCCCTGCCCTCAAAAAACTTACATTCTATTAGAGAAGACACCATATACATACATGTGTGTATTTATATATATATATATATATATATATATACATACACACACCCCACATGCACACACACGTGTGTGTATGTGTGTGCTTAAAAGGCAATATGGGAGGTAAGGAAACAGAGCTAGAGGATAAGTTAATACTTTGTGTAGAATGTGCCACTTGATCTGAATTTTGAAAGAAAAAAGAATTCTAACAGATATATGGGGAGGATGCAGCAAGGAGATAGTGCATCAGACATGGGATTGATGCAAAGGCATGGAGGTAGGAGATGGAGAGTCCTGTGTGAAGAACAGCAGGAAAATGGAATTTATCTAGTCTGTTTAATGTGGGAAGAGAAGTAATGTAAGATAAGGCTATAAGGATAGGGTGGATTTAGCTTAGAAAGCACTTTGAAAATCAAACAGAATAAATTATATTTGATTCTAAAAGACATAGAGAAGCCACTGGAGATTATTGTGTAGGGTTTTCTTGTGGTCAGTACTTGTTATTTTGGAAAATCACTTTGGTAGCTGTGTAGAGGATGGATGAAAGTAGGAAGAAATAAGTCATGGAGATGAATTAGAATGTATTTAACAGTTATAAAGACTGTTCTTGGAAGAAGAATCCTTCCTCCACCACCCTCCAGTTGTTGTTATTGATTTTTGTTTGCAAAATAAAATAGCTTTGTCCTAAAGTCATTTTTTAGGAAGTAGCTATTACTGACAGTAAAGTCAATGACAAATTTTCAGAAAACCTTATCAAAAGGAAATCTTATGATTTCCAGGTTTCCTTTCTTGGTGATAGATAGAAAGATCAAACCTATTCAGACTAATTTCTGATAGCTCTTCATTCCCTTTATTAAAACAGAATCCTGGGAAGAAAAATGTAGAAAAGGGAAGAAATCAAATTTTGTCTCACAGTGAAAATTTATCTTAAAAGATTTTCAGTCTACTCATTAGGAATATTACCACTAACAAATGCAATTTCACAGGGAATTGCAGTGAATTCAGTCCTAGAGTGAGAAATTATCTGAAGATAAAGACCTTTCTCATGTGTGAGTAGTTTTGCAGATGAGAACAGATAGGATGTGCTACAGAATGCCACCATTTACTAAGAGATCTTATGTTCCAATTCTCATTAGGAAGTTAGTGCCATTATGTCTAATACTTGTAAAATGTAGAGTTTCAAGTTGGGTGAAATTTATTCTAGTAAAACCTCTCTTCCTTTATAAGATCTCCCATATTTTTCTTTCCCATTTTTTTCTATTATTTTTCTGAATAGTTTCCTCTTGTGCAATTATCTAATTTTGAGATTTTTCCTAATTTTTAATGGTACACATTTCCTTCTTCCTTGTCTGTCCACTATCTGCTTAGTATATTGGAATTTAATTTTATTTCTATAGTTAAAAACAAATTTGAAAGCCTCTGTATTAGGATTGGGAAAAGTAAGCTTGCATGTTTAGCCCCATAAGAAGAAGACTAATTTAGGCTGAATATAAAGAAAAAGACTGGATGAGTATTTGTTTGGTATGTTAAAAAAAGTTTCTTGTTCAGATGGCTTATGGTTGATTGGTTGCTATACTGTAATTCTATGATCCTTACTCAATGTAGTATTAACCTTTATTGTGATATTGGTACTTTTTAGACTGTCAGAGTTCTGATAGACTCTGTTCTAAATCACAGTTTCAATTAATCATCAAGTATTTATTAAGTCCTTAGTATGTGCTAGACCCTGTGATAGACATTAACACAGAAATACAATTAAAAACAAACAACTCTCTACTGACAATTTCCATTCTAATAAGGAAGACAACAAGGAGACAGACAGATAGAAAGGAAGATAGATAGATAGATAGATAGATAGATAGATAGATAGATAGATAGA
>NW_027187460.1:55061669-55072072 GCF_028583685.1 Petaurus breviceps papuanus | reverse complement strand
AGATAGATAGATAGATAGATAGATAGATAGATAGATAGATAGATAGATAGATAGATAGATAGACAGACAGACAGATAGATAGATAGATAACCTTAAACAAGACATAAATAATTGCTCTATAGAGCAATTGTTTTGTTAGTTTCCAAAGAGAACTTGACAACCTTATTATGACAACAGGCACAATAATTGTTTTTGACTGGTTGCAAAATATGGTCAAATCTATAGTCCTCCAGTTGTTTAAAAGCAAATGGTATACTAAAGTCATCACTACTTGCTTTATAGTTCCCTATTATCTTTTAAAATGAATATAATTTCCTGGTAAAGGGGGGAAATCTCATTTTGCATTTTCTAATATCTATCTAATCTAATCTGACTAATCCATCTATACACACATAACATATATGTAAACCTGTACATGTTTATGTGATGATACAGAAGAAATATAAATAAATACAAAATAATTTGAGGGAGAGGACATTAGCAGTTGAGAATATCAGGCAAGGTTTTATATAGAAGTCTTGGTACTTAGTTACGTCTTTTTTTTTTAATATGGAACGCTTCATGAATTTGCATGTCATCCTTACAAGGGGGCCGTGCTAATCTTTTCTTTATCATTCCAATTTTAGTACATATGCTGCTGAAGCAAGCATCTCAATCTATGTCTGGAAGGGAGAAAGAAGAATTATATTATGCCAAGGTGAAGAGAAAATGAATTCCAGTTATAGAAGACAGCTAGAACTAACACAGAGAGATGAGAGATGAACTTTCACATGTGAGGAACAGAGAAAAGATCAGGTTGACTGGGTTTCAGGTCATATTAAGAAGAGTAATGTCTAATGAGGATGCAAAGATAGGTAGGGCCAGGCTTCCCTGGCATAGATACCAAGAATAGATGACACTAGGCCTTTGCTTCAGTATATCAGTAGACTTCTAGTATTAAAACCTGATCTTTTTCATCATATGGAATTATAGAATCTCCTCTAAAATGTCCTGGCACTAATTTCCTCTAGAACACTCTCCAAAGGGACAACTTATGGGCACCTGGTTGGAGCAATGGATACAGCACCAGGCATGGAGTCAGAAAGACCTCAGTTTAAATCCAGCACCTACCTCCTAAGGTTGTTGTCAGAATCAAGTAAGATAATCATTATAAAGTACTTAACATAGTACTGAGCACCTAATAATGCAATCTAAATGTTAACTACCATTATGTTCTAATATCTTGCCAAAAAGGTACATTGCTATAGGTCTAAAAATTCTTGTTCTCATGGAGTAAATCAGAAATAACAATAGTGCCAAATGGTCTATGGTCTATCGGTCTGTGTCAGATGACAGTAAGACCTTTGTACCATACTCCTAACTTGGAATTAATTCTAGATTGGCAGCATGTTGTAGTAGGAATATCATTAGGCTTGGAATCAGAAGACTTGGGTTTGAGTTTAGACCTTACCACTTATATGCTGCCTGATTTTAGGTGATTGATTTCACTTACTTGGGCATCTGAGACCAACTACTTAATTATAATTGCATCTTCTTTCTCTGATACATTTTGGAAAGTGCTTTGTGATCTTGGTCTCCATTATTCCTTGGTAAGAGGGGAATGAAAGATTCTGAATTTTAAAATTTATAAAATAAATTTACTTTGGGTAGCTCTGCTTTGATATGTTAAAGCAAAATATCAGACTTTGTATTCTTGATGGTGTGGGAATGACTTTTTAGACAGATTACTGTCCAGAAGTTTGGCCAAAGGAAGAAGAAAAACCTCTAAATGATCTAGAGAGTGAATTTGGCCACAGAATTTTACATTTTTTATTCCATCCATGATATGCTGGTAGCTTTGTTCGATTAATATGATTGGGAAAGATGATGCAGCTGCTAGCAAATCATTCTAATAATCTAAGAGAAAAGACTTTTTATCATAAATGACTTTTTGAAAAGTTGGTTTCCAACCTAAAAAACTGAAAGAATTAAGGTGAAAAGGCTAACTCTGATTTTGATCACATTGCCAATCAAGCAATAAGTTTAAAGATTCAGTTTAAAGATAAACTAATATAGTCAATTTGTATGTTTGCTCTTCCCTAAAAATTTGGCTCTTATCTTTTATGAATAACATTGAACATATACAGTTAGTTACCCAAAATGAATATTCTGTTTATGCATATGGATTCTTTGGATTGTCCAAATTAATGACTCAACCTTTAAACTGATTTATAAACATGTAAGGGTAACGTGCCAGCATTCATTTGTCATCTGGGAGTAAACTGTCAGCATTAGTTTCTCAACTAAAATAGAATATCTCTGCACAGATTTACATTAAGGTTTATAATACAATCAGATAAATACTCCTGGAAATTGGTGAAGATGTGATGCTTACAATATACACTAATACTACAATGAGAATTTGAGGTTAAATCTTAAAGCCATTTGGCAAATTCAGAAGAATCTGGTCTTGGAAACAGAAACTTACTGCCCATTGTCTTTTTAATGTATCAGTAAAAAATTGCATCAGACAATAAAAAGGAAGGGAGAGAAGATAAAAGCAGAAAACAAGACACAATATAGGAAACAGAAGTTAAAAATTAAATCATTTGTCATTATAGGGAACCTTAAACAAGGACATGAATAACTGTTTTATAGAGCAATTGTTTTGTTAATTTCCAAGGGAACTTGACAACCCTATTATGACAAGAGGCACAATCGTTGTTTTTGACTGATTGCAAAAGATGGTCAAAACTATAGTTCTCCAGTTTTCCAAAAGCAAACAAAGAGTTTTCTAAAGTCATCACTATGTACCTTGTACTTTCCTATTATCTTTTTAAATGCATATCATTTGCTGGTGAAGGGGAAAAAATTCACTTTGCATTCCTATCCATTTTATAATCTTTCGACCTATAAATGCCTTATATTCAAGCAGGCTTGACAGTTTGCTTTCCCTACATTCATCTTATTCTTGTTTCCCTGACTGCAAAAAGTAGAAAATCTTTTGCTGGGGGGGGGGGGGGGTATATACTCGTATGTCTGTATGCTTGATGACATTCCCAACAAGACATCAAGTAGTCTTTCCTTGAAGAGTATAGAGAAGGGAGAACCCACAACCTGCTGAAGCAGCCCATTCAGTTTTTGGAGCAACTCTAATTGTTAGGAAATTTTTTCTAACATGAAGCTTCTGCCAACTCCATCCATCATTCTCATCTCGGCTTTCTGAGGCAGAGAAGAAATTTAACTCTTCTTGAACATGACAGCACTACAAGTCTTTGGATATCACTAACATTTCTCTCCCAAGGTCTTCTCTCCAGTTTATTCAGCTGAATCCCATGTGATTACCCAAGGACCTTCATCATCCTGGCTATCCTTTTTCCAACTTATCAATGGCTGCCTAAAATGTGGAATCCAAAACTGAACACAAAACTCCAATCTGAATGCAAAACTCTGACTAAGATAGAGTATAGAAAGGCTTCTTCCTGGAGGGCATACCTCACTCCAACTCAGCCCAAACTGCATTCATGTTTTCTGACTGCTAACGCACACTGAAAATCCCATTGAGGTTGGAGTCTGCCAAATCCCCCAGAGGTTTTTCAGAACCTAGCCAGATGTCTCATGGCTTGTGCTTGTGAAACTGATTTCTTGGGAGAGGATTCTGGGAAGATGGTGGAGTAGGTCAGAAAAGTTCAAGATCTCAAAATTTTCCTCCACAAAAGAGATAAAATAGCACCTCTGTAAATATAGAACTATGAAAACAAATAAGAGTAGGGGCAGAACAGGGGTCCTCTTGGGACAATCTGAGAAGACCTGAAGCAAAACCCCAGGAAGAGATTTCCTCCCAGTGAAGAATAAACACTTCCAGGTTAGAGTCTGCTTTAACAACCAATGGAAAGCCCTGGGGTTAGCTGGGTTGGGAGACTGACTAGGCCCAAGTCACAGGAACTTTTACCCCTGGATAGTGAGTAGAATTGGGCTTTTGACCTGGGGAAGATGAAGAGAACCTCTGCCAGACCCAGGAATGCCAGACCCAGCTATGCTGCTGAAAGTGGCAGGGTCAAGAAGGAATCAGCACACACCCAGTGAGTTCAGAAGCAGTGGGGCAGGGGACACTTACAGGAGGCTGGAGACCTCAATTCAAATTCAAAGTCAGAGGGGAGAACCAAAGAGGGTCAGAGGCCAAAGACACCATCTATAATATCCTAGGACTAGAAGTGATTATAAAGACTAAATTATTACCAAAAAAAGCAAAGGAGAAATAATCTAATCATAGAGAGCTACTATGGGAATAACCAAGACCGGGGTTCATCTTCAGAGGATACTGAAGCAAAGAAACCCTCTTCTACCCCAAAGAGCAATGTCAAATGGTCATCTGCCCAAAAAGAATTTATTGAAGAACTTAAAAATGACCTTAAAAATCAAATAAGAGAGATAGAGGAAAAATTAAAAAGAAAAATACAAGAAAAACAAGAAGATTATGATAAGAAAGTCAGCCAATTGGAAAAGGAGACCCAGAATCTTAAGGAAGAAAATGACTCCTTGAAAATCAGAATTGGGCAAAAGGAAACCAGTGAAGTTACAAGAGATGAAGAAATTATATATATATATATATGTATATATATATAAAATTGTGTGTGTATACCTATGTATATATACATATATGTACATATGAAATAGAAGAGAAGGTGAAACATCTCATAAGAAAAACAACAGATCTAGAGAACAGATCAAGAAGAAAAAGTATAAGAACCTGAAAGTTCTGCTCAAAAAACAATTATTGATATAAAAATACAAGAAATAATTAAAGACAATTGTCATGAAGCATTAGAACAAGAGGGGAAAGTATTAATAGAAAAATCTACCAATCACCACTTGAAAGAGATCCTATAAGGAAATTTTACAGGTATATTATAATTAAATTCCAAAACACTCAGATTGAGGATAAAATATTACAACCAACAAGAAAAAAAAACAACTTACATATGATGGCACCACAATTAGAATCACACAAGATCTAGCATTGTCAAGACTAAAAGATCACAGGTCTTAGAACACCATATACTGAAGAGCAAAAGAACTGGACCTCCAGGTGAAAAATGTCATACTCAGCAAAGCTAAGCATAAGTATAAATGAGAAACAAAATGGGCATTTTATCCACTGTCAGATATCCAGGACTATGTTTAAAAAAAACAACAACAACCCTGAACTCAACAGAAGGTTTGTCATACAAGAACAAAGGGAAATATAATATACATACCAATGACCAATCACAAGGGACTAGATAAGTATAAATGTTTACCTTTTATGTATGGAAAATGTAAAACCTATATCTAAGATTGTTACTAGTAATTAGGTAGCTTTTAAGAAAGATAGGGGTAGAACTGAGTATGATATGACTTCAATAAGTAAAATTGTTCAAGAACAGCTAAAAGTAATCATCTTATACAAATGAGGTGCAAGAGGAAGAAGTGATACAGAGGAATTAGATGGTGAAGGGACAGCTATTAATTCTGCTTTATTTTTGCTCTATTCACTGTGCCACCTAGGCGCCCCACAGGCTATTAATTCTGGAAACCTGCTTTCATCAGGAATGGGGTTAAGAGGGGAAAATACATATACATCTAGAAGAGTATAAAAGTCTTCTAAATTTAGAAAGAAATAAAACTAAGGGGGTACGGAGTGGAGAGAAGATACAGGAAGGATCTTTAGAGGGCAGGGGGAGGGGATAGGTAGAAAGGGGGATATGGAAGGGTCTTTAGATTTAGTGGAAAGGTAGAATAATGGAGGAATTGCTAAGTAATAGGATGTGAGTTAAGTAAAAGGAGGGTAAGGTAGCAAGTAGAAGTAAAGTTGAGGAGTTAGGAGAGATAAGAAAAAAGAGATATGCAAATATAAAAACAAGAATAGGATTAGAATCTCATAGGTAAAGTAAATGTATATATATATGTGTGTATGTCTATACCAATATATATATATATATATATATATATATATCCATGCTCAATTGTGACCTTTGGGTGGTGGGTAGAGGGGAGGAAGGGGGAAAAAAGAAAAAAGTTAAAATGGCATAGCAGATAACAAAACAAAACCTGCAAGGAAGCAAAGAAAAGATGGACAGCTTTCAACATATCTCACAGTACTTAAAACCATTTACTTGAAATAATAAATTATTGCTATATATTCTGAATCCTCTCTTATGTTCTATTGTGCATGACATTTTTTTCTTATTTTATATTTAAGTTTATAATATTTATTCTTTCTTTTCTTATTATGTGTTTAAGTTCTAGTCTTTGTCTAAACTCTAAAAAAGTTTTTAAAAGAAATTGATTTCTTGAGTCTAAGTTTAAGACTAGACACTCCTAAGTCTGAGTTCAATGTAGGCTAGGAGAGTCCTGAAGTTGTGGTGTCTATTTTTCTACCTGCAGCTACCGTGTTTCCCCGATAATAAGACCTATCCCGAAAATAAGCCCTCCCCTTACTGTGTAAGATTCCTCTAAAATAAGCCCTCCCCCGAAAATAAGCCCTATTGAGATTGCTACTGTAGTGAAGGTGATCCCCTGTGCTACATTACCGTACCCTCTGCATGCACTGTCCACCCCCCCCATGAAATGCACGCCACGCTCTGAGCTGCATCCAATCAGAGCTGCAGCAGTGAGCGTGTCATCCTGTTCTTCCCCAGTGATTTGCTTGTTGAATAAAGGAACATTTTTTTGTTCACATTTACCTGTTTATTAAAATTGCTGTCAATGTTCATTAAAATAAGCCTTCCCCTGAAAATAAGCCCTCTGGTGTTTTTCTGTCCAAAAAAAATAATAAGACAGTGTCTTATTATCGGGGAAACACGGTAGATCAGTCCTGTTTTGGGAGCCTGTGTGTTCCTTGTAAGGAGCATATTATTGTATTGTGCTTCCCAATCTATATTGTTAACCTTTTCTGTTTTATGGAGATGCCAGAAGGTGTGTCTCTGAAGAAAACCCAGTAGTTAGTTGCTACATTTGTGGGGCAAATGATAGTAACCATGGGCGGCAGTAGTGAGAAGATGCTAACTAGAATTGCTGGGGTTTCCGGTCTCTCATCCTTACCCAAATATACCCAACCTCAGGGTTTCCACACTTGTGGAAATGTGGAAAAGCAATTATTTTTCCAAGTGTTGTAGTCACTGACTTCCCCCACAGTCACAGCTAAAGAAGGTCTATGACACTGTCAAATGGTTCAGTATCAGAAATATTGGTATTGTTTGTCATTAGAAATGATACTAAAGATGTATCACCATCTGCTTTGCCATTGCACCCTAAGAAGCATAGTCTTTCTATCTGACATGAAAACTGAAAACCCTGTAACTGTGAATTCCAGCCATTAGAATGTAAGCTCCTTGGGAGCAAGGATTGTCTTGCTTTTTCTTTATATATCCCCAGAACTTAGAGCAGTGCTTTTCACATAGTAAAAATATAGAAATTCTGGAGAAAAGCAGGATGGAGCCCATGTTGGAGTAATCAAACCAATATTTTTATAATTATTGAAAGCACTAGTAATAGATTAAACTATTATATGATGTTAAGGAATGCATTAAAATGCATTGGGAAGTGGTAGAGTCAAAATACCAGAGGAGCAGGAGGAAGTACAGACTGGAAAATTGACACAAGAGTTAAAAATTTTAAAAAGTGATTCTAAAAATCAAATGAGAGTAGTAATGGCAAAAATTGGGGGAGGAGATAAAAGCTTTAAATGCTATGGAAGGATGATATAAAAGATTATTAATAGATTACAATGAGAAATATAAAACCTTAGCTTAAAAAACAACTTTCTGAAAAATTGCTGTTCAGTTGCTCTTTTGCATAAAGACTTCACCTTCCACAATTATCAGGGTAACTGAAGATATGCAAGAGTTTATAGTAATGGGGTGGAGGGTATCAAGAAATAGTTTCATTAATTTATCCCTGTGCTTTTCAATATTTTTAACCAGAATGAGCATTGTACTTTGCAAAAAGTTTTTTATGTACAATGATATAATTATAAAATTATAATTATTATATTAGTGCCGTCTATTTATGATTTTCTTAATATTAGACAAACCCTGAATTCCCCACTTAAATACAACTTGGTCATAATCTATAATCTTTTAAATATGTCACTGTAACCTATTGCCAATATTTTATTCATTTTTAATGTATATTCATTAGAAAAGCTAGTCTATAGTTTTCCTTCTCTGATTTGTCTTTCCCTGGTTTAGTTATTAAGATGGTGCTTGTTAGGATTTATTCTTTTCTACTTTTTGCAAAGTGTTTATGTAACATGTAGATTAATTGCTATTTTAATGTTTATAGGAATTGGTTGTAAATATATATATATATATAGATATATCTGATTCTGTTCATCTATATATTTTATATTTTGCAAATAATTATGCAGTTCATTTAGATCACTCTTTCTGAAACTGTTAATTCCATTTTCTTCTCTACTTTAAAATTAGATTAGCTAGTGATGTATCTATTTTAATTTTTAAACCATTACCTGATTTTATTTATCAATTTTTTTTTAACTTTTTACTTATCGATTCAATATTTGTGGGGTGGGGTTGTTGCTTTCAATTTTCATTAACTCTTTGATTTTTCAGGAAATCCATATTTATGTTTTGTTGGATTTTTATTTGATGTTTTTCTAGTTATTTTTACCAATTTCCCAATCTCACAAAAAAAAAGTCTTATAGTGATAGAGCAGATGACCAAGGACTTTCTTTACCCATCCACCTCTCTGTGAACATGTCATCCCCAAATTCATACACACTCATTGCATAATGATGAAGTTTCCTATATTGTTAAGATCAAAATTGAAAATTTAATATTAGAAGCTCACAAAAATGAAATGTAAAATGAATTTAAACTTTCAAACAATTTTGCAAGTTTTTAATATTTATAAAGTTACTGAAATAAAGTTGCACTAAGAATTTTGGGACACATTTCATACATTTTTCCTTAAGGACTCCTTTGGCTACTTCTCACATGTTTTGGTTACTTGTCTTATTTTTGCCATTTTATTTGTTGAAATTATCATTTCTGTGATTTGTTTTTGACCCACCAATTCATTAGGATTAAGTTTTTAGGCTCCATTTAAGTTTGAATTATTTTCTTGAAAGACGCTTTATTTTCCAATTTTATTGTGTTATAGTCAGTAAGGATGTGTTTGACTATTATAGTTTTGTGATCTATATCTCCCCGTAATTTGATTAACTTTTCCTTTAAGCATTAAGTATTGATACTATTTCATTGTATATGGTGCCTTTAGACATAATGTAGTATCCTTGTTTGTCTCTTTTAATGCTACTTATTTTTGTTATTGACCTATTTGAGACTGATTATTACTGATTTTTTAATTCAAATGAAGCATGTAAAATTCTGTTATACCTCCTAATTTTAGCTCTGTGAATCTTTGTTTCCAGTGTATTAAATAACATATTTTTAAATATGTCAAATAACATTTAAATAACATATTTTTGCATCGTACTTTCTAATTCATTCTGTTCCCATTTTCCATTCTATGGGTCAGTTCATCCCATTACATTCTTTGTTAAGATTAATTATGTATTTTCCTGCATTGTGTTCTTTTATACTTTTCCCTCTCTTTCCTCCTCAGTGTCCTTTTTAACAGAGTGGTGAAAGAGAAGAAATATGATTAACACCTGTGATCTATAACTGAAATGATCTGTTTACACTCCACTGTCCTTGATCTCTTCCCCTCTCCCAGACCCTGATCGATGGTTCTTATATTTTTCCTGTTAATTTCCACTTATTGATCCACTCTCTGAAGTTTAATTCTATTTTACTTGTGATTATTTCATCCTCAACTATATTTTCCTCTGCTTTTCACTGTTTTGTATAGCAATTCTAGTGGAAGAAATCTGAAGAGACCATTATTTATCCGCAGGAAATGTATCAACCAACCTGGGTGTTAAAAAAAAAAAAAAACACGTACAAAATGTAACCCCAGATCCAGGCCTCTTGCCTTCTGCAGTACTCCAGAGCTTTCTATTCTATAATAGACCCATTTCTAACTGCTACCTCCTACCAGGATTGCTTTGGGCTGTACTTCGACTTGCTCCTACTCCTACCTCCTGTGGCCTCACAGAAAACATCATCATTGTACACAAAGTAACCTCAAAGGAGGAATTTCAGTAGTCTGATCACCTATCACTGATCCTCATTTCTCAATGGTTACTATACACTAACTCCTTTGTACTATCCCCACACCAGCGATTCTGGACTCCCAACTACTAAAGTACAATCCTGTCTCTCAGTGAAAAAAAAAGACTTTCTCAGTGGATTTTTCCAGGTGCTGGTATTTAATCCTATGTGTTTAAAATGTTTATCAATTGGCATCTGAATAGGGTATTACTTTTTCTTCTTCCTTCCTTCCTTCCTTCCTTCCT
>NW_027187460.1:55039027-55061569 GCF_028583685.1 Petaurus breviceps papuanus | reverse complement strand
TCTCTCTCTCTCTCTCTCTCTCTCTCTCTCTCTCTCTCTCTCTGTCTTTGTTCAAGTATTTCCCCCACAAAACAACTAATATGGAAATATTCTACAAGATTACACATCTACAACCTATATCAGATTACTTACTGTCTCAGGGAGGAGGGAGAGGAAGAAGAGAGGGAGGGATAGAATTCGGAACTCAAAACTTAACAACTAATGTTTAAAATTGTTTTTACATATAATTGAGGAAAAATATTTTAAAATGATAATAAAATGTCTTTCAAAGATTTGGCTAAAGAGCGAGACAAGCTTATCCAAGTTCAGACGACACAACCCCGGGAGAGAGAACTAGCATACTGAGTTCAATTTAATACAATTAATGAGAATATTTGAGTCTTATATTGGTTTTTTTTTTAAATCAACTCACAAAATATAGGATGGGGCAAGCATGGTTAGACAGCAGTTTGGATGGAAATGATCTGGAGGTTTAGTCAGCTACAAGCTTAATGTGAGACAGCTGGGTAATAGGGCAGCCAAAAAAAAAACAATGTGATTTTAACATGCAATGAGAGATATTGTTTCTATTTAGACCACATCTAGAATATTATGCTAATTCTAAGTCCCAGGTTTTAATAACAATACTGATATCTCTCATTTCACATAGCCTTAAAGATCTTAAAGGAGATTTACTCATATTAGCTCTTTAGTAAAGACATCAACAAGTCAGACAATATCAAGTCCAGAGGAAGGCAATCATAATGGTAATAGGACTCAAGTTCATGTCATATGAGGATCAGTTGAAGGAAATTGGAACCTTTAGAGATGGGTAGACTTTGGCATAGGGGCATGATACCATTTGAAGAGTTATCACATGGAAGATTTGACTGATTCTGTGGCCATAGAGTATAGGACTAGATTGAATGAGTGCAATTTGAAAAAAAATGTCAAGAAAAATTTCCCAACAATTCATTATTTCAAAGTAGAATGGACTATCTTGGGAGGAAGTAGGTCCTTCCCTCATTGGAGGTCTCCAAATAAAAGCTGGATGACTACTTATTGTATCTATTTTAGATTCTCTAGGTATAAGTTATCACTAAAGAACCACTAAGATCTTTGCAGAAATTCTGATTTTACTATACTAGGCACTGGGAATATTAAGACTGTAGAAATAGAGGACTTTGGTTCATGTTTTGTCTCTGTCACTTATTAGCTATGTAACCTTAGAAAAAATCATTGAACTTCTTTGTGCCTCATTTTCATTAGCTGTCAGATTGGTGGCAGTAATATTTGCACTTATAACTTACAGTTTTTTGTGTGACAAAATAAAATTATAAATCTTAACTAAACAAACATGAGTTATTTCAGTAGTCAAAAAATGACAACAATTATTTCTAAAGATCTCACGATATAATAGACAAGATGCAGAATGTGTAAACGTGACTAAGTACATTATCAGACAGAGAATTATGGGAGATAAAGGAGAGATACAGATAAAATACTATAGGAAATTTTGAAGTGGGGAGAAACACTGTCAGCTGAGTGGGTGGGAAAGGATCAGGGCTTTTCTTGGGTTATTAGAAGAGTTAGTACCTGTTCTAGCAGTGAAGGAAGATAAAAACAATCTAAGAGATGGACAGGAAGAAGGAATGCCTTCTAGTTTTAGGGAACAGCTTTCTGAAAATATGTGGATCCAGGGAAGAAAGAAAGCAAACATTTAATGCCTGCTACCTTCCAGGCAGGGCAGCTAGGTAGTACAGTGGACAGAGTGCCACGTCTGGAGTCAGGAAGACCTGAGTTCAAAATCAAGCCTTAAACAGTTATTAGTTGTGGAACCCTGCAAAGGTATGTAACTGTTTGCCTCAGTTTTCTTATCTGTAAAATGAGCTTGAGAAGGAAATGGCAAGCCACTTGTAGCAGCAAGCACCCCAGGCATCCTCAGGGTTTGCTGCCAAAACAGGTTCTTGGATCTGCTTTGATAAAGGAAAGCAACTCAAAATGGGTTAACAAGCTTACTTTAATCAGTCAGATATGTATCATTTACCTAGCTCAGGGGAAAGAGGTCAGCATCCTGAACTTCAGAATATACAGACAGAATTATCAAGACAGAAATAGATCAAGTAGACAGATTTCCAAACTGTCCAACCATTACATCCATACCCAATCAACATCTAGGTTTCAACAGCTGGGTTTTTCAAAGCCAGGGGGCTCTGGACAACAGCTTCCCAGAATCCAGATCAAATCACAGAACACTTCTCAAAGTGAGCCCCAAAACAAAGCCTCACACCAGGGCTTATATAGCCTTCTCCTGGCTCAGAGAATGTAACAACCTTATTGACCCACTGGCCAATCAAAAAGTATCTACTGAAAAACAAGCCTCCTACCCCAGGCTCCAGGTGCACTTTAGCCTAGGGGCAGGGAAGATCTTTAAATTTACATTCCCATTACACCACTCTAGTATCTTTGCCAAGAAAACCCCAAATGGGGTCATGAGTAGTTAGATACTACTGAAATAAATAACTGACCAACAACAACTGAATCACATCAGGAAGTCTCCTAAGTGCTTTCCAAATATCTCATTTTATTCTCACAACAACCCAGGGAGATAAGTGCTATTATTATCCTTAATTTACAGCTGAGGAAATTGAGGCAGATAGAAGCCCAAGGTCACACAGCTATAGCAAATGTCTGAGATCACATTTGAACCCAGGCCTTCCTGACTCCTGACCCAATTCTCTATCCACTGCACCACCTAGCAGGGAATGACATGCTGAATCCAAGGAACAGCTCGTAGAACAATTGCAATTTGGCTGCATGAACAGGGATAAGCTGAAATAAGGCTGGAAAGTTAAGTAGGAGCCAGATGGCAGAAGATCTTACAAGCCAAGCTGAGTTTATTTTTTTTCTTACCAATTAAAGTTTTTATGCAGATAAGTGACATGGTCAGAAGGATATTTTGGTAGCTGTGTGAAGAATGCACTAGAGACAAGAGAGTGGGAAAAGGGCATTCAAGATGCTCTTGCAATCATTCAGGTGAGAAGCAAAGAAGGCCTGAGACAGGGTATGAATGAAAAGGACTGGGCTGAAGGGAGCATAACCACGAGATCTTCATTACAAATAATCAATAGGATTTAGCACTGGTTTGATTTTAAAGGAGTGGGATTAAAAGAAGCAAAGATGACTGAAGATTCAATTTTGGAATGTGGCGCCATCAGCTGAAATGGAGAAGATGGGAGGAAGAATGTTTGGAGTAGAAAGTAATGAGATCTATTTGGGACAGATTAAAATTAAAGCATTGCTGGTATCCTAAAGCCCTTTCTAACCTGGCCCTTTTCCTCCCTCTCTAGTTTTCTTACACTTTACTCCCCTCCATGCTCTCTGTGATCTATATACACTGGCCTCTTTGCTCTTCCTCACACGTGACAGTCCATGTCCTGTCTCTTTTTTCATAGTGGCTGTCCCCAATGCCTAGATTCATCCCCCTTCTCCCCTTCACCCCATTCGTTTCACTGTTTCTTTCAAGACTCAGCTCAAATCCCATTTTGTATAGGAGACATTTCTTGCTCCCCCTACTTTCCTCCCCCTTCAGGGGCCAGTACCTTCCTTTCTGAGACTACTTTTCCAACTCAGTATACATCTTGTATGTACCCAGGTTGTTACATATTGTCTCTGTAATTAGAAGGTGAATTCCTGGGGGCAGGAGATATATATACTTTTATGCCTGGTGTATAATAATTTTTTATACTTGTTGATTGACTGATTGATTGCTTGTTCTCATCCAAATGGAACTGTCTAGCAGATGAAAATAGAGGATTGGACTTAAGGCAAGATACTAATAGTAAAAGATCTGGACAAGGGAAATTATATTGAGAGATAAGAGAAGAGGCTTTGAGGCAGAGGGGTATCCAATATATGAAGATGTTTGTTCATTCACTTTCTTTTCAGAAGGCCTGGCATGAAGAGAGCCTGAAGTCTGAATGCCAAAACAGAATGGATTTGCTCCTCAGCATCACATTTGGGGTAGGGAGATACAGAGCAGATGCTTGCAGGAGAAGCATCAGTGCTGAATGGGATGAATTCTCTTACAGGCAGGGAAAGAAAACACACTCAAATTATGACATGGGTCAAGCAGCCAGAAACTGATAATTTTCCAGGCTGAAAATACTGAAAATATTAGAAAAATAAAAAAGTACAAGATGATAATTCCTTCTTCAAGGTCATCTAACCAGCGCCCTTGCACCCTCCTATTCCAGAGTTAAATGATACCTTTCTCAAGCCATGATCTCTTTTCACTGACTCATAAAACATTCTGTATGTTTGCAGAATACATAGCTGGTACTTTGGTCCTATGTTTGTAACAATTGCAGGCTCTTAGACAACTAATCATGTCAGAAAATCTCAGAACCAGAAGAGATCTTAAAATGCAGTCAAGCTAATTTTTGGACATGTGTCCTCTAGGACAGAAGGTCCTCAATCCTCTCTTTAAAGTCCTTCAGAGAAGATAATTCCATATCATCCCTCAACCAACAGTTCCCCAGTCTTGTAAATTTAACTTTATTTTCTGTCTAACATAATTCATACATGTTGTAATTTGGGTCTTTCTTTCCTTATGTTATCTTCAGAGGTGCCCAGACCTGAGGGAACTTCATCTCAAAGGGAAGGTGTCAACTTCATCTCAGAGGGAAGGTGTCACCAGCAGTCAGCTGTACCACTCTCTGCTGCATCAGCCTTTCCCCAGACAACATCTGCCTATAGCATCATGGCTCATAGATGTAGGACTGGGAGAAGCTTTCAAAGTCATGCAATACAACCATTTTGCTTTGGATAGTAGGAAACTGAGTCACACAAAGAGTTAAGAGATTTGTCCAGAGTCAAAAGAAAGTAACAGCTTGGATTTGAACCCAGATTCTCTGACATTAAATTCAATCTCTCCACTATATCCTGCTGCCTCCCCTTATTAAATACTACTATTCAAAAAAGAAGAAAATTTAAATGAATGAAACTAATATAGTTCATTTTCCAAGCAGTTGTGAATGAACATCTGTGAATTCTGAGGTTTCTAAAGTTGTGTGAAACTTGATTATATGAGGAGGTCTATTAGAAAGTCACAATAGGGGGGCGGCTAGGTGCCGTAGTGAATAGAGCACCAGGCCTGGAGTCAGGAGGACCTGAGTTCAAATCTGATCTCCGACACTTATCACAAAAACTAGCTGTGTGACCTTGGGCAAGTCACTTAACCCAATTGCCCTCCAAAAAGCAAAAAAAAAAAAAAAGTCACAATAGAAGTTTCTAACCACGCATATAATTATGATGAAGGAGGTTGTTGAGTTTTTTTTCTTTTAACCTGCTATAGCATGTGTCCAAATGTCAGAGCTTGTGTGTGTTTAATTTCTCAGAGTTCTAGAGCTCATGAGTTACTTTGTCTAATGTTAAAGGAAAATGAGAAATTTTTATAGACATTGGGGAGAGAGAGACAGAGAGACAGAGAGAATATGTGTCTGTGTGCGGCTCTCACCAGGGCTGGGGAATGGAGAGGACAGTTCCCCAGCCATGGTCACTGTCAATAGAATTAAGAATAAGTTCAGTTCCCAGAGGTTCCTGTTTATCATTTTCCTACCAAAATCTGTGTAGCTGTAGCAAAATTCGGTTAGCAAATATGCTACCAAATGGCTATTTCTGTTCCAAGAGACCATTGCCCAAATGTTCCCACTCCCAGGAGCCAGTATTCCCATAGCATTTTTTCCCAGGCTATGCCAGCTCCCAGGACTCAACTGGAGAAGGCCTCATGGCCCAAAAGAAAGCTCTGAATCTGAAGGGGGATGAAGTCCCCTACCTGTTCCTTGTTATCTCCATCTACTCTTTTGTATCTTGCTCTTTCCTGTCCTGATGATCTTATTCCATATGATTCTCCTTCATCCGTGTTCTGTTCTAGGCAGCTATTCTGCTTATCATTCCCCATGGAGGACATTCCATTTTTAGCTTCTGGACTTTCTCCTGTGCCAGAATGTACTCCCTCCTGGTCTCTGCCTAGGTTCCTTCAAAAGCAGCATTCAGGGGCCACCTCTTACATAAAGACTTTCATGACTTTCCCAATTATTAGTACCTTCTCTCCTGAGATAACCTCCCACTTACTATTTAAATATCTTGTATGTGTGTAATTATTTTCATGCTTATTTCCTCCATTGGACGGTGAACTCCTTTCAGACGAAAGTGTTTTTATCTTTCTTTGTATCCACCTGGCTTAACACAGTGCTTGGCACATAGTAAGTGCTTAAAAAATGCACAGACTGACTCTTTCACTCTGGGAGTTACTTTGTTTTTGCTGTATGCCCTGTATACCCTGAATGCCTCTTGTAGAAGGTAGGTTCTTAAAGGGCAAGAGGTTTTTTTGTCTGGATGTCCATCATCCAAACTGCAGGATTTCTTAAACTTTTTCCACTGCCTCGACCCATAGTTTAGAAAGCACTGATGAGAGCACCTTGTTACAACCAAGCACTTTTCAAATGTTTGTTGACTTGAACGTCTTGACCTTGGGCACAAAACCTCCTCTTTCTTGGAAGGCTGGACTAGATGATCATCTATGATTCTATCATTATCCAATTTAAGTGATTTTAGTCTTGGGATAGTAAATTTTATTTTTTAGTGAGGCCATTGATCATGATGCAATTTGGGAACTTATCCTAACAAACAGATTTCTGGCTAATTCTAATGACTCCTTTGGCCACTAGACTGATGGGGGAAAAAAACAAAACAAAAAATGAAAACAAGCCAAACCCCCAAGGCCCTCTCCTATGTAATTGTGGTTGAGAAAGACTCTAGTATCATTTGAGTAATGAATAAACACAGTTCACACTTCCTTTTACCAGGGGAGGACAAATTTCCTATGACTCTCTGGACAAAATGGCTGCAGGACAAGTGCTGGAAGGTTTGGGAACAGTTGCTGGGATGCAGAGGATGGCAAAAGAAGTGTCCCAGATTTTTAGAACATTTGGAAATCCTTCTCTAGGTCTATATCCAAATTGGACGCAGGGTAGAAAGCAAGGCTGTTCCATTGTGATACAATCTGCCACAGCCGGAAACATGACAAAGCTTCCCAACCATGTCAGAGTCTGATAAACCCTAGGAGCAGCCTTCCCTGGCATAGAGGAGGGGATGCTATCAAAGCATGCCCTCCAAAGAACTGAACTCAAAATCCCTTCTACTCCTGGTACCCAGGGGGTACAAACAGTCCCACTCTCTCAAATTCAGGAAGGTTCCCATCCACGGGAGTAGGGCATTTCAGCTTTAACAAAAGTAGCTTTTTGTTGCTCTTCTGAAGTCACAGTGGAGGGTGATGGGCAAAGCTCTGGGCTCTGGACATGGAACTTAGAAGACCTATATCATGCCCCAGCACCATTCCATATGACCTTGGGCAAATCAATTCAAATCTCTGAACTTCAGTTTCCTAACCTGTAAAACAGTTCATCTCAGAATTGTTGGGAAGCTCAGATGCAAATGGAGCATGTGAATTGCTTTATGAATGCTGGTTATTACATTGCCAACATTCATTCCTCTGAAATTTGGGCCCTATTTTTAAGTTTTTCAGTGTAATTTATCTCCCTCTCCCTTGCCTTCTTCCTTTCTTTTTCCCTTCCCATCCTTGAAGTGATCTCCTCCCTTCTTCCCTCTCTCCCCTCCCACTCTGTATTTCTGTCATTCTCTATGTCTCTATTTCTGTTTCTGTCTCTATCTTTGTGTGTCTCTGTCTGTCTATCTATCTCTCTCGCATTCATGATGATCAATGTGCAGGGTTCTGGGAGGTTTTTTCCTTTGTTTTGTTTTGATTTGGTTTTGGTCTCATTTGTTTGTTTTCCTAGAAGTCAATTCCAGATAAAAAGAATAAAAAGAAGAATAAAAAGAAAATAAAAAAAGAAAAAGAAAAAAATAGAATAAAAATAAGAATAAAATAAGAAAAAAGATAAAGATTTTAAAAATAGCTGAATTTGATCCTCACAATAATTCTATGAAAGTCTGTGCTGTTATTATTCCCATTTTACAGATGAGTAACTTGAGGCTTACAAAAGTTAAATGGCACGACCATGGTCCTACAATTAATAAGTATTAGAGGGAAGATTTCAATCCAGGTCACATCTCATCACAAGATTAGTGGTCTCTCTGTTATACTATGCTTCCATTATACTATGCTTCATCTCCTGCCCAACTTTTCTGAAATTCTTTTTTTTTATGGCACAATGTCCTATATAAACAGCATGGAGAAGTAAGATTAGTTATAATAACCTTCTCCAAAGGAAGCTCATTGTTTGAATTCTTTACCAATTATCTGTTGGCTAAAACATTGGGTGGGATTGTTGGGAGATACAGAATAAGGCAAATCAGCATAGTAAATGGACCAGTCAATTCAGGAGACCTTTAATTATGGCTTGCGGTCACCCAGGGAGACATGCTTCAAATGGTGAATGTGTTACAAATAAATCACTTCCTTTTAAGTCCTTTTGGTCAAGGCTTCTGATAGGTAAGACTAATTTGATAGCACATTATTCAGATAGTAAAACAAAGTCTTTTCCAACAGAGATAGAAAAGTCTCTTCCCATGAAATAGAAGGAACAGCAAAACTCCAATTTCAAAAGCAATGTTCTCCACATATCTATAGGATCAATACAAGGAACTGCCTTTGCAAAATAACTTTGAGAGTCCTTTCTGCAAAGTCATGACCCGATTCATAGAATATTAACAAATCCCTAATATTCTTCCTTGGCCCACACAAAGAGACATGGAGGCTGATCACACATAGGTATGATTTTGAAAGATATATGGATCTTCATTGAATACGTGTTAGATATATGACCCAATGTATCTACTTACCAGGCAAAATGCCATAGAATCCCTTATGCCTAGTTTCAGTCTCGTTATTCTTTGGTTGCAAACTCTTATTTTTGCCTACTTACTGAAGCTTTTTTATTTGACATTCGAGGTGTTCTACAGTCTGGTGCCAACTTTTCTTTCCAGACATGCCTCATATTGTTCCTGTTTAAATGCTGCACGCTCTGGCCAGGCTGGATTACTCACTTTCCCACCTCTATCCCTTTGTTCATACTGTTCCTCACATTTGGAATTTTCTCCTTTCTCCAATCTAGCCATTGAATGTTAAAACCTTCCCTAGTTTTCCAATTAGTAGCAAATGACCTTTTCCCCTTCAGATCTCACATATCACTCTGATTGCCCCTCTCTGATGTAGTTATTATGTATTATTTTGATAATAGTTAATAGGGTATATGCTCTATCGCCCAACAGACTCTAAGCACCACTTTCTAGCTAATGTAAAGGCACATGCACAGAAGAAAGCAGACAAGAGAGGCAAAGAAAAAGTTACTTTTTTATAGATCTTTGGAGTTATGATGGTAACACATCTTCATATAAACCCTCATAATGTTTACAAAATAATGGTCTCACTTGATTCTCGCAACAGCCCTGTGAGGTAGAAATATGGGGTGCCCCAAAAGTTTAATGTAGTAAATCATTAAGTTTGAATATGTAAATCATCAAACTCTAATAGTTCACAACCTTTGAAACACCTTGTATAGATACTATTGTCCTCATTTTTCAAATGAAGAAATTGAGGCTAAGGGAGAGTAAGGATGTGGCATACCTATGCTTTATCTACTAAGTGTCAGAAGCAGGATTTGAACAAAGGTCCCATCTGATTCCAAGTCCACCATATTCACCATGCTGGCTGAATGACTGATTTACTATGGTTTTAAATCACTTAAGACATTAATGTATTGTTATTTTGAGGAAGAGAGTGGGCAGAGCAAGTGGATTTATTCCAAAGACTTGTAGAAACTCTGAGAGGCCTAGAGGAAGTGGAAATAATTAGAAACCTGAAGGGAACATTAGTGACTGACTTAAGACTTGGGTTTGTTCTTTAAAAAACAGCCAAAAAAAGTAACTGCTAGGTTATAGGAGAGCTATGTCCCCTGAAGAATCAAACAAAGAAGAGAGATTCTGAGAAAAACTGAATTTACAATGTCCCTTAAAGTCAATATCAAGAAATGTCACTTGACAAGGAGATTAAGAAAATAGGATCATGGGATGGTGCTTCAGAGCTGGAAGGCAATTCAGTGGTCATCTACTACAGTCACCTCATTTTATAGAAAAGGAAACTGAGGCCCAGTGAGCATGTGACTTTCCCACATAAAACAATATGAATATATTCTAATGTTAATATGTGTAGGGAGGACATTGTTTTTCTGCTAAATACTCATTTTGCTTATTAAAGTATAGTTTATTACTTCACATATAATTCACATATTTCATACAGGAATTACTAGAAGTTTTTGACCCTCATCAGCATCTTTTGTAATTACCATATTACCAATAAGAAGTTAGGTAGTGCAGGAGATAGAGCACTAGGCCTGATGTCAGGAACACCTGAGTTTAAATTCAGTCTCAGATACTTAATAGTCCTGCAACTTTGAGAGGTCACTTAATCTCTCTGCCTCAGTTTCCCCATATGTAAAATGGGCGTAATCCTAGTATCTACCTTAGACAGTTGTTACCAAATGAGATATTATTTTAAAAGTGGTAGTTAATAAATGCTTATCTCCTTATCACATAGAAGCTGTAGAATTTTAACAACTGTTGGCTTTGGTAGTCCCCTTAATGCTAATCACTCTTAACACCGTCATCAAGAAGCATGCTTTGCTTTGCTATTTTCCCAAACATTTTATGACACATGATATGTACATAACTCTTTGCATGTTTCTCCCCCACATTAGAATGTGAATTCCTTGAAAGCAGGAAATGTCTTTTAACCTTCTTTGTATCCCAGACCTTAGCATTGTGTTGGCACATAATAGAGATTAATAAATGCTTATCTGGGCTGCTAGGTAGTGCAGTGAATAGAGCACCCGCCCTGGAATCAGGAGGACCTGAGTTCAAATCTAGTCTCAAACACTTAACATAAAAAACTAGCCTTGTGACTGACAGTGGGCAAGTCACTTAATCACAATTGCCCTAACTTCCCCCTCCAAAAAAGCAAAATACCAAAAACAAACAAAAAAATTAATCACCCGACTGACTCTAAGCATAGGCTTTTGAGAATGGAAAAGGGAAGAAAGGAGGCAAACCTGAATGTAGAAGTGAATTAAGAAAAGATAAAATAAAAATAAATAAATAAATCATAGAGACTCTTAAATGCCTTCCAATTGATGGAATAAAAATGTGTAGGTTGGATGTATCTAGTCCTTTCTGTAGCAGTAACTGTGATCATTTCCTGCTTTGATCCAAAGGCGGAAGCAGGTAGATGCCATCATGGCTACTGTGCTGGAATTAGCATGTAGGACACCTGAATTTGAATCCTGCCTCAGATAATCACCAGCTGCATGAATATGGGCAAGAACTCTCAGCTTTAGTTTCCTCTTCTGAAAAATGGGTATGCTAGCACCTATCTCACAGGATTGATGTGAAGATCAAATGAGACAATATACATAAAGCATTTCACAAATCTTAAAATGATACAAATGCTAGCTATTATTGTTCTCTTTCATGAATCATAAATTTCAGAAAAGAGTTCTGGAGTCCTTCAGTCTATCTTATATCTGAACAGAACCCTGTGATTACAGCCCCTCCCCCATAATATGGTCAACTATGTGTAACTAAAAATTCTCTAGTGAGAGGGTTATCTTGTACATCCTAAGACAATCATTTCCAATTTCAGAGAGATCTAATTGTTAGGGAGTTTTTCATTCTGTCCATTGTAGCTAGATTTGTCTCTGCAACTTCGACCCCATGCTTCCAGCTCTGTTGTCTGAAATACAAAAAGAACAATTCTAATCTCCTTCCAAAAGACAGTCCCTCAAATACCTGAAGAAAGTCATTGTGACTCCCCACTTCCTGTCTAAACATCCTTGGTTCCATCAATCCTTCTTTGTATAACATGGTTCTTAGACCTGGCACCCTCCCTGTGATCCTATTTTGACATGCTCTATATTGTCAACATCTTTCTTAAAATATGGTATTAGAAATTAACATAAAACTCCAAATGTGCTCTAACCTGGGCACAGAGAAGTATTGTGACAATCCTGTCTCTAGGCATTATATATTTCTTAGTGTGGCCTAAGATCACATTAACTTTGGGGTTTTGTTTTGCTTTGTTCTTTTGGCTCCCATATAAATTGGTTGCAATATTGAGTTTGTAGTGCACTCTTGCTACCCCCATTTCTTTCCCAAAAAGATAATATCTCTCTATACTTTCTTCATTTTGTATTTCTATGGTTGATTTTTTTAAAACCATATGGAAGATGTACATTTTTCCATATTAATTTCCTCTTAGATTTAACCAAACATTCTAGCTCACTAAGATTATGGGGGTTTTTTTGTTTCTTTTTTAATCATAACTTTTGACTAGTATTTTGGCTAAGAACTCTTAATATAAAAATTTGATAAATATTTATGATTTCATTAAAATAACTGATAAAATTATTAATTTTTAAAATTAAATTAAAATTTTTTATTATTAAATAGAATTATTAAACAGAACAGAACCATGGAAAAATCTTAATGGTACTCCATTAAACATGTTCCTCCATGCTAAACCATTCATGGATCTTTATCTTGTCATGCAGCCAGTCTCTATGTGTATTATCATATTTCCTGATATCTCTCCATTTTATCATACATTTTAAATGTATGATAGGCATCTTAAAATGTCTTGTTGACATCTTTGAGTACTAGATCCATGTCATTTGCTTGATATGAGAAAATGTGGTTAGTCTGGTATCACCTGTTCTCGTTAAAGTCATGTTGGCTCTTAGTGATCACTACTTCTGTTTCTAAATTTTCTCAAACCATCCCTTTAAGCTTTCTCAGGAATTGAAATCAAGCTCTTCATCCATTATTTTGAAAATTCCACCCTCTCAGAAAAAAAATCAAGGTTGCCCATCTCCAGTAGTACAGTACCTCTGACCCTCTGCTCTTCTCCATGATTTTTCAAAACTCTTCCAGAGTGCCTTGGTATGAGTGCCATTTCTTGAGTTATTCTTTATTACAATTTGTTTGGACTTTAATTTACTGTGAAATGCTATCTGTTTTCTTCTTATATACTTATATGTCTTAGGTCTCAATTATATTTTCATCACTTTTGATCTAGCATTCCTAGCTTAAGATCATTAAAATCATTTTCTTTGGGAGAAAAAAAAAGCAAAATGAGATTTGAACTTTGTGGCCTACTTTCTATCATCCCTAATACTTTTCTAGTCTACTCAAAGTAGCAGGCCTTTTTTTTATCTTCCTATTGCCACCAACAAAATGTACAATTGCTTTTGTTAAAAAGAAAATTTACATTTTGTGCAAATTTTAAGTTTTGTGGAGTTTATTGACTAGCCTTGTTGGCATTACTCTTGCAGAGTCATGTTGTTCTTTTGTATTCCTCCTTCATAATTTGTCCTTACTTCCATCTTTTAAACATATTTTTCTTAGGTCTAGGTTTGTCAATGAGTTCCAGGAGTGCTGTGGAACCAGCTCCAGTGGGTTCAAGAGAGGCAATTATTAAATTTTTGGTGTGTTCATTTACACCTTAGAAACTGGCAAACACTGAAAATCAGAACTTGATTTATTGCTTTCTTATTGTATAGATGAGATGGAGAAAATATTAATGATGTAAACTAAACTTAAGATTTTTGTCATATATACACATATGTATTTAGTATGTGTATTTCCATGTATGTATACATATGTGTGTACCTATGTATGTGCATTATGACTGGTTGTTAAACATTTACAGCATGCCCTGTTCACATTATTCTTAGAGATAGTTTCTTCATTTTCTTTTCATTGGAATTTTTGTCTTTATGTTGTCTATCAGTCAATCGTTTATTTCTAAGAACTTCTCTTTTTTCTTGGGCCAAACTTGTGCACAGAATTTTTGACCATTAGTCTCTCCAATTTTTCTCCAAAATCTTTGAAATGGGTTATCCCATAAGATAGGGAATTTCTCATCAGCTATTCAACTATAGGCTGACTGGGCAATCACTTTGAAGGGGATGTTGTATTTGAGATTAAAGCTTCAATTAGTAATTGCACTAGGTGATCCCTAAGGTCCTTTCCAACTAAGATTCTATGACGCCAATGTTAACCTTGAGTGATTAGAAGAGGCAGATTTAGTCGCAATGTGTTTAATATTTAAATTTGCAATCCTTACAATAAGGATTGACAATGTTGAACGTTCAGATGGGTAGAGCTGGCTTTTGATTTCTTGAAACTCTTGGGAGCTAGGGTGAGGTACACTTGTAGAATTAAATAACTTTGAAAGAGACAAAGAAAATTACTATAAAGATTGATTGACCCTAATTAAACTTAGACGGTATATTTTAGGGTCTGATTAAAAGAGAGTTTCTTGAAGCAACTCAGTGGATCTCTAAAATAAATGTACACAAATGCCCAGCAGGTGAGGCCCCTTGTGCCTAGAATAGTGCCAGGCATATAACAGAGGCTCAATGAATATTAATAACAATGATAATCAGGAATGAGTTAGTAAAAAAAAAAAACAACAGGTTAATTCTTCCCTTCCTTCTGACCGTGCCCATTGTTCCCTCCCATGACCTGCTCAGTCATCCCTACATTACCAACTAAAGAAGGTCCAGTTACCATGAAGAAGCTTCCGTAATTGAAGGTTCCATTTGATGCTGAGAAACTTAAATTTGCAAAAAAAAAAAAAAGCCATTAATATTATACATAGTGAACACTTACTGTACTGATAAATTGTTCTGTCAAGGCTGACTTCAGCGCTGCACTGAAAAGCTTGAAACTTTAAAGCACGGCCAAGCATTGCCACATCACTAAAGCAGAAACCCTGATATTTGAGTCTTCAGACTGAATAGATTAAATGCATTTAAAATACCTTCCCTAAAAATATTCATAATAGTTTTAGGTGACAGTTGCACTGGGGCATCTCTATTTGTTTTGTTCAGCTATATTCCTTTGTTTCTATCTGAGACGTCTCAGTGACAGTGGACAATGGGATCTGCCAGATAGAAAATGGGTGGGAATTAAATTAACCCTCCAGAGCAATGGCAGCCACCTGTGCTTTGAGCTTGTTGTGAGATAGCCACCTACCTTGGTAACTTAGATAATGTTCAAAGTAATTAAGCATTGAGTATATAGGCTCAGCATCCTATGGACAAAGAATGTGCTTAATGACTATTAGACTATAATGGTTGTCTCACTTTAGAAATCTAGTGTGGGAACTGTTAAAGGGGAGTGACTTTTACCAATATTTTTTGATGTCAGGTCACTCCACTGAAAAATAATTATGAGTAAATATATGTGAGGTGGAAAGGGAAGTCATGCATGCTGGAACTTCTCATTTAAGGTGTCATTTGTATAAAGCATGCCCAGGTCCACTTGGATGATTTTTTTTCCTACTCATTTACAATTCCAGATTCAAGCAACATTGTAGATAGAGAAGGGGGAACTTCACTTTGTCAGTATTCACTGCCTAAATTCTTCCTTCGATTAGCATGCCCACCGCCAACTTGTTTCCTGAGCTGTCCTATGACTCAAGTATCCCTGACCCTCACTAGCCACCATGCTTGTAAATTTTGTCTTAGATTCTGGAGCTTCCTGGCTTTAAGCAGACTTGGATACCAACTTTTTTTAGGACACACCAAAGGGCCCCCTTCTTTCTTCTGACACTGCCAACACTATAGAATAACCACTTATCACCTCATACCAGTATTATTGAAATAGACTGCTGGTTGGTCTCTCTACCTTAAGCCTCTAGACATTTCTATCTATCCTCCACTCAGCTGCCAAAGTGATATTCCTAAAGCCCAGGTCTCACTATGTCACTCCCTCTCTTCGACAAACTTCAGTGGCACCCCATTACATTGAAGATCAAATGTAAAATCTTTTGTTTGGCTTTTAAAACCCTTAATAAACTGAACTTTCCTATATCTCCAGTCCCCTTACATCCTATGTGCTGGGAGATTCTGGCCTCCTTGCAGTTCCTCACACAGAAAATGTCCTCTCCCTTGCCTTTATATTTCCATTAGCTGCCCCTCACACATGCAATCCTTTCCCTTTCCATTTCTACCTTTTGGCCTCCCTGGCTACCTTCACATCTCAGCCAAAATCCCATGTTCTATGAGAAACCTTTCCCAGCTCTCCTAATGTGCTTCCTTCTGAGATTATCTCTAATTATCCTGTATGTAAGTTGTTTGTACATAGTTGTTCACCTTTCTGTCTTCCCTATTCCCCCTCCCACCCATCAGACAATGAGATGAGAAACTATTTTTCCTTTTCTTTTCTTTGTAACCTGAACACTTAGCACTGTACTTAAGACATAGTAGGTGTTTAATAAATGATTATTGACTCGACTTCCTGTGCTCTAGCATCATTGTACAGTGGATATAAATAAATCAATAAAAAATCAACATTAATTAAGTGCCTACTACATACCAGGCCCTGGGCTAAATGCTGGGGATAAAAAAAAAGAGGCAAAAGACAGTCCCTGACCACTAGGAGGTTACAATCTAATGGGGGAGATAACATGCAAGCAAATATATGCAAAGCAAGCTATATACAGTATAAAATAATTAACAAAGAGAAGTGACTAGAATTAAGAGCTGTTGGGAAAAGTTAAAGATGGGATTTTAGTTAGGACTTAAAGGAAGTTAGTAGATAGAGCTAAGGAAGCAGAGCATTCCGAGTATGGGGCACAGCCAGAGAAAATGCTCAGAGCTGAGAGATGAAGTATCTTCTTCATGGACCAGCCAGGAGGCCAGTGTCACTGTATCTAAGTAGTAGGGAGTAAGGTATAAGAAGACTGGAGGCTGGGTTATGAAGTGCTTTGAATGCCAAGCAGAGCATTTTGCATTTGAAACTGAAGGCAATAGGAGCCACTTGTGTTTCTTGAGTTGGGGGGCAACACGGTCAGATCTATACTTCAGGAAAATCACTTTGGTGGCTGAATAGAGGGTGAATTGGAGTGGAGAGAGATTTGAGGTAGGCAAACCCACCAGTAGTTTATTTCAATAGTTCAGGCATGAGGACCAGATGATGAGGGTCTGCACTAGAGTGATGGTAGTATCAGAGGAGAGAAGAAAGTATATACAAGAGATATTTCAGAGGTGAAATGAACAGGATTTGTCAACAGATTGGCTATGGCGAATGAGAAATAGTGAGGAATTGAGGTTTTAAGTCAGAGGGACTGGGAGGATAGTGTTACCCTCTACAGTAAAAGGGAAGGTAGGAAGAGGGTGAGATTAAGGGAATATATGAGTTCTGTTTTGGATATGTTTAGTTTAAGATATCTGCTAGACATAAACTTTGAGATGTTGGAAAGGGAGTTGGAGATGAAATATTGGAGGTCAGCAGAGAGATTCAGCCTAGAAATGGTAATTACATTAATGGAGCTGATAAGATCACCAAGTTGTGTAGTCATAGAGGAGAAGAGAGCCCAGGACCAAAACCTGAGTAACCTAAAGTTAGAAGGTGTGATTTGGATGAGGATTTGGCAAAGGGAACTGAGGAGAAGTCAGGTAAGAGGAGAACCAGCCTAGAGTAGTTTAGGTCATTGTTTTTGTCAACTAAGAGATCATTAGTAACTTTGTAGAGTCAGTATAGTTGAGAGCTCTCTGGGATTGATGGGTTATTCAATTATCTCGGGTCTTTTGGAGAATGTGATTTATTTAGAAGATTTGGAAGGAATGTTGTCAAAGAGAAAAAATTAGGATAAATTTGGTGGTCAAAATCAATTTTTCTCTGCCTGTGGTACCTTTGATGTTAGATTTTTATCTGTAGCTAAAAGAGCAGCTTTTCTGGTCACATTTTTGCTATAACCAATTTTTTCTCCTTATACTCTTAGGGCGATTGAAAGAAGAAGTGGGGAGAAATCTTGAGATTACATAGTTGGGTGGCATCATCTAGTCTAATTGTCTTATTTTGTAGATGAGAGAAAAGAGATACAGAGACATGAAGGGATATGTCCAAAGTAACAGGAAGGGTCAGAGCCAAGGTTTAGACCCAAGTCCTTTGGTTACAGTCAGTGACTTTTCCATTTCATCATAACAGCACCCAGTCCTACTAGTTTCAGAAAAGTACTTTAAACAAGTCAGAGCTAGAAAGAGACTAAAAAGGTCATCTAGGACTTCCCCCTGGAGAAACCCATCCGCCAACCCTTAGAAACATAGATTTAGATCCAGAAAAGACCTTAGACATCATCAATTCAATCCTCTAATTTTTCAGAGGAGCAAATTGAGCCTGGGGCCAATAGAGATTAAATAGCTTAAACTGACATAGCTAGTAAGTGGAAGAACCAGACTTGAACCCAGATCCTTTAAGTTTAAATCCATCCTTCTTTTCACTGCACTATGCTACCTCATATATAAGGCATGTAAGTTGTTCTGTAACACCAAAATGATAACAATGGGTTTGCTTGAATGTTGTAATGCTTAGCTAAGTAACAATTAAAGTTAAATCTTTATTTTTCTTCTAATTCTTGCTCCAGGTAAAATTTCTATCTTTTGGCAACTAGATGCTTAAGTAATATTAGGTGATAAAAATTATTCTATATAAAGCACTAAACAGTGGTTGTATCATGTGGGAATGTCTCCGAGCTCTAATCTTAACTTTCATTTACTAGACTACGATTTAGTCAGCAAATATTTATTAAGCACCTACTATGTGCCTATTTTCAACAGACAGCATGATTTGCTAACATAGTCCAAACTCCACTTAGCTCTAGATTGTCTGAGCTACTGGGTTCAGAGGTGGTCTATTTTAAAAGGCAAATGACACTTCTCTAGGTTTGAGCGCCTATCCCAGTTCATACCAGTTTAGAAGAATAGGGCTTATATGTGCCTGAACCCTGCCTATGCCATTCCTCCTTCACATTGCACCCCTTATTCACCCCATAAATATCCTCACCACCCATCAAATCAGTGCATCATATGCTCAAGGCATACAGTCTCTGGAGGAATGAGATACTAGAAACTAGTTTCAATGACTCACTGGTCCCATACATCATTAGATATGTAGTCGAATGTGCCCCTCTTATATGAATAATATTCAGATCTCACATTGGGATTTCATATTCTTTATTTCCTTTGATTTTCATAATAGCCCTCTCAAGGTAGTCAGGTAGCAAGTATAATCACCACCATTTTACAGGTGTCAAAGGAGGCCCAGAAAGGCCCAGTGATTTGTCTCAGCTAAGAAAGTGAACACTGAAAAGGTGAGAGATATAGTAGAAATTTAGTCAGTATAAAAAAGATATGAATAAAATTTTTAATAAAATTTTTAAAACTCTCAACATAAGAGAATAAAAGGGCTGTACTTTCAGCTTCACTCTCACCATGTGTTATTCAGACAGTTCAGATCTGAGGAGAACAAGATTGACTGTTTAGTAAGCCCAAAATATGTTTGCCTGAGGGGGCCAAGTTGGCAGAAAGAGGGTCAAATATGTGGGAAGAGTAAGAGAGAGAAATTTCTTCAGAATGTTGCTTCACTTGCAACCCCAAATTCAATTTCCTTCTTCAGGGGAGTTACTATCATATATAGTTTATTTATTTTCTGTAGCTCTTTATGAATTTGTTTAAATCTTCTGTATCTTTTGCAGTTTTCTATACTAAAATAAAATCCATCCTTGACCTTAAAAAAAAAAAAAGAAAGAAAAAAGTGAGTGCACTGGCTGGGATTCCTTGAAAAAAAAAATGGACTTTTTAAAAATTTTGTGTCTTCCACAGCATCTACATCAACACATTAAACACAATGGAAGCTCAAGAATATCCTCGAATCAATGAAATTCATTGGCTTAGCTTGGCTTACGGACAGTACAGCCTGGGACCAAAGCACAGTATACAGTGGACTTTGTAGGTCCCTCACCATTCTCATGTACATAGTGGAATGAAAAGTTCAAATAGAAAATTGGATTTATCCTCAATGCAAAGAATCTCTAGTCTAGTTTGTAGTCCTCCTTAGGAGGGGTCTTTAATGAGTTTGTTGGCTTAAAAAACACTAACAACTTCAAAGGCTGAAATCATTACTGGTAATAGCTAACACTTACAAATCACTTTAAAGTTAACAAAATACTTCACATATTATCTCTTTCAATCATCACAACCCTGGGAGTCAGGTGCTATTATTATCTACATTTTATAGATAAAGAAACTGAAGCTAAAAATATCAAGTGACTCTCCTACTGTCACACAGATTAATTAATAAGTGTCTTATTTAGGTTTTGAATTCAGGTCTTCTGTTCTATTTACCATCTAGGTGACTCCACTAGAAACTGAAGACTACATTCTATGTAGGGACCTTGGTCCCTGACAGAGAAAGGCTTGAAGGTCTGCAATAAAACTCAAGTGAGAAGATCCCCTTCTCTATCTTCGTCTGACAATAGACATCTTGAGTCTTAGGAACTAATAATTAACTGAAGCCTTTGCCTTCAAGAATAACACAAATGGGGCAGTCAGACATCAAGAGAAGCAGGGACTGTCCTCCCACCAACCATTTTTAGTTTTAATGGTCCGTGTCCAATCCTTCAAACTCAAGCGTTATCAAACCTCCCCCCCCCTTTTTTTTTCTAGACAGCAGAAAATCCTCCCTTGCAGTAGTTATTTAAAGTCTCTGGCCCTGCACTGAATCTGCAGATTTGGCAGTAGCAGGTTTCAACTGGATTTTCTGGGCAGTAAGTAACACGCAGCAAATTTACTCTTTTTTAATATAATGGCAACAGTCCTTGGAAGTAACAGGAATGACTTCAGGCTGTGCCAAAATTTAAATGAAAAATCTAACTATAGCCGTCCCTTCAGCTCACTGGAAGTGTTCTGAATGGTTATGTGGGGGTTGAGGTTAAGGAGTGACCTCAGCAGGCCTGCTTTGGAGACCAGCAGAACTAGGTCACATCAAATGGTATAACAATAGGTAAGGTCCTTGTATTCTTCTAGAGAAGATATCTAATGTGGATTTTCTGGGATGTTCCAAGGGGGTTGTGTTTGTGCTGGGTTAAAAGCCAGTTGGTTGGGTTAAAATGAAGTATGTCTTACACTGTCAGTGAGACTTTACTCTCACGTGTTTTCTGTTCATGAGTCACAGCCTAAGGGACAACATACAGGTTAGAAAGCACTCACCCTATAATCTAAAGGATCTGTGGTGTAAGGAATGGACTCTGGGACCTGGGATATAATCCTAGCTCTGCTAATTTTCAGAGTGACATTGGATGAGATACTTTGAAAGGTCACAAGGTATAGTGCATTTTATTTGTAGTAAGAGGACTGGAAATTAAATATTCTCCACTTAACCTTGGACAAGTACTTAAGTTCTCCAGGCCTCAGTGTCCTCATCTATAAAAAGACAGGCTTAGACAAGATAGCCTGTAAGGTCCCTTCTAATTGTAGCTCTGTGTCCCTATAATCCCTTTACTTCAAAAATGAGGGTGTTCGGATAAACTCTTAAGTGTCTTCCAACTATAAGTAATGTATTCTCAGGTTGTTTCTGAGTTCTGAACTAAACATACGCACAAAGATCAGACCACGTAAAATGAGAGGAGTACGAGACAAGCTGCTCCATCATGTGTTTATTATTGCAGGGAAAACCTTCTGAACTTTTGCCAGGAGGTGTAGTAGCTAGAGTGCTTGACTTGGAGTCAGAGACAGCCTGAACTTGAACTGTACCTCAGACTTTACTAGCTGTATGACTCTGAAGAAATCAATTAATTGCTCTCGGTCTCAAATTCTTCATCTCTTAAAAAGGAAATAATAATAGCACCTACCTCACAGGGTAGGTCAGGATCACATAACATAACATAATAAAAGAGAAACTAGAAGATAACAATAAGAGAAAACATAATAAAAATGATACATAAATACAAGCTGGAAGTAGTAGTAATGATGACTGTTGTAGTAATTATTATTTTAGTGGTAGTAGTTTTAAAATAATAATGGTAATAATAGTAATAGTTTTTGTAGTGGCAATAGTAATTAGTAGCTGTAGTTTTAGTAGTGGTAATAGTAATAGTGGTAGTAGTTATAGTAATAGTAGTAACGGTAGTAGTAGTGGTTATTGTGTTTGTCCTTTGTTTTCAAAGAGGACCATGACATCTGGGAAATGACTTGCAGTTGGCTTTGATTTGAGTGAGAGAGAGCAGCCTCATTTTCTCTTTCAGAGCCATCTGGGTCCAGTGACCAGATATTCGTCAGGATAACTAGACATGGCCCAGGATGCAGTGGGAGATCCTGACCCTTTTAGGCCAAAGCCTGATTTCAGGTTCTCACTTTCAGTGAGGTAACACCCATTCAGTGAATAGGCCTCTTTAAGAAGTGAATAAAGGGATGGCCCCTTTAAGTAAAAATAAATCAAACCAAGAGAGGAAGACCCTCAGGGTTCCTGGTCCAGAGAGAAACAGTTACTATGGAGCCAGGAGGGCCCAAAATATAGCCATTAAGGGGAGCTTAGGCAGGGACCTATTGCTGTCCAATTTTTGAGCTCCAGAATGAGATGGGTTTATATTTTGGGAAAGGAAGGAAGGAAGGAAGGAAGGAAGGAAGGAAGGAAGGAAGGAAG